>NC_135306.1:99922191-100223169 GCF_048772815.1 Callospermophilus lateralis
TGGTTCCCATCACAAACAGAGAAGAGAGAACTCTTAGTGCAGGAGTAATCAACTATCATAAAACAAAGTGACCCCTGAACCCACACTAGGTTGCACTTTAGAAGTCATCTTAGGAACACATCTTTTTCTACCTACCTGAGAATAATTATTTTTTTCTGTGAAATATGGACATTATCACAGTATGTTTTATAAATGTAATTTCAGTTTGCATTTATTTGTATGTTGTATTCAAAAATTTCCCCAATCTAACTGTTTTATGTAAAATAAGTTAAATCATATAGGGCAATTGTTGGCAAATGTGCAGTATAATCAAGACCTTCCTTCTGGAGTTGAAGCATCTTACTAAGGGACAGAATAATTGGTTTTACATCTGTTCTTTCAAACTTATGGCACCAATTTTTGTTTTGGAAAATAATTCAGACAAGACATCCCTTGTGGCCACACAGGGCACTATTAATCCTTGCAAATCATGGTGACTTCTTTTGTTTAATGACACCACATCCTCCATATCATATGTATTTCTAAGTTTTATACATTGAGAAAGACATTTCTCTCCAAAAATAGGTTACAAAAATATAAGAAACTGCATCTAATAAACAATATCCTTTTTTTTCAGTGCTGTGTTGTTGTTGTTTTTAATTGGCAGGGAAAGGATTCTAACCAATGACAGCAAGGAGTACTCAGTACTCTTCAAAGAAATTAGCTCTGAGGTCATCTTCTTAACAAGCCCCCTACAAAGAGAAATTTTTAGAAACCATTTTTTTTTCAGTACTCTGGAATCACACACATCTGCTAGTTCATGGCTCACCAAATCATATTCCACATGTATCATTGTCATATAAATAAGTGCCCAATGGGAAATCAGGTATTTATGTACTACTGATTGGTTCCTGTCTGGTTCCTGCTATATGGGAAGGTAATTGTATTGTATTTTTATATTTTTTCTACCCCCACTGTAGTCTTGAGGGTGTCTGCTGTCCTTGCACACCTGTTGGATTGGCATCCAACAAAGGAAAAGGTTTGTTTTCTAATGAACTATCAGCTCATTTACTAGAATCAGAACTTCTAAATCACCCTTGTGATGTGCCCCCTTTATAAGTCTCACAACATTTGCAAAGTATTTCAGCTTCAAGGATCACAGAAATGCCTGGACAGGTGCCAGAGATGAAGCAGATGCTTCTGAGCACAGTTGGTTTGGGGAAAGGAGTGAGCACACAACATGCCAATGAGGACCAACTGCAGTGGGTGTTTATTTGAGACCTTTTTCAGAATCACACCCACAGATCTTTTCTGCCTAATCAAAATGACAGAAGTCACAGGCTGTTGTCTTGTTTGTGGTTCAAATCAGACAAAGCAAGAGAAAGTCGAACAGGCCATTGTTTCAGCCTGGGATTCTGCTTCATGGAATCTGGCCTCCCAGCACTGTAAAGCAGCTTAGCCAGATGAGAGCAGTCCCTTGCACCTAGTCTCCCTTTTCTTCCAGGAAGGTACTTGTTCCATGTCTTCCATATCACGTAGAGGATTGGCCTCTGCAAGTGCAGTAGTGCATTCTCCAGCAGAGAGCTTCCCCTTCATAACATGCCCTGTGTCTTCCCTCTTGCTCCCCCACCTACTTACAGGCCTCCTCACCCTGTACCCTGAGAATCCTCCATCTCTCAGAGCTTGGCCCAAATATCTTCCTCTATGAAAATTTCTCTGCTTCCCTCCTCAAGGAAACTTTGCTATTTCTCTTCCTATGCTTGTACTATAATTCATACAGACTTTAAGATAAAGGCAGATTCTTTTATTTTGTTTTTCTATCTTCTTTCTTAAATGCCAACCATTGTAGAAACAGAGGTAGGGTTTTTAATCTTTGATTCCCTAAAGCTCACAGGAATGAGTGACTGTGTATACACACTCAAGAAACTTCAATGAATGAATGAATGGATATAGCTCAGGGTCTCCTAGGACTCAGGGATAATCATTGGTTTTTAGTGTCTAACCTTTTATCCTCCCAGAATCCAAAGAGTGATTGAAGAACATGCTGGATTAGAATGAGTACAGCTAATAAAGTTTAAGACTGTGGCAACAAAGGAATGACAGGTAGGGACAGAAACTCCTTTAGAAGAAGCAGAGCTTCTGTTTTTTCTTCAAGCCTAAAAGCCATATTCCTTCGCCCCTAGGGGTGACTAACACTAAACTTGTAGAGCTCTGTGGGACTTCAATCCCTAGCTAATCTCACTTCTCCTTATGCCACCTGTAAATGAGTAAAAGAATCAACAGATGGCTGAGGTCTATATTTGTAGACTAGAATCATAGTGCAAAAAGAAAAAAAAAATCTTGTAAGCAGCTCCTGAACTTAAGAGAAAATTTCTTTGGCTCTTTATAGATAAGACCTTGATAGAGTACCAAGGTCAGTGGCAGCCAAGATTGAAGAGCAGGTAGGCTCATTTTCTCAAGGAGTGAAGTGAGCATTGTTCCCTCTGTGGCTTCCTGATGTGGTTTAGTGGTGTTTGTAGACCTATGATCTATCTATGGCCACTGGTGCAATGAAGGGAGCCATCTTCATGATTAAATGAACAATAATAATGGAGGGAATCGCCATGAATTGACCACATAGAGTTGTTTGGAGAAGCCTGCTTCATGTCCAATCCAGACTGGTGATGTGGAGCCTTGTGCTGTGCTATCGATAAGTATTTTATCATTCAGGGATGATTGTGTTTTATAATTGATTTTGGATTGTCCATAATTAGTTCCTACCAAATAACTGCTTTTTAATAACTGTAAAATACTATTTTTAATATTTTGCTTAGTCTAATACAAACACTTATTTAAGGCAGGATGCAAGACAGTCACTCCTATACAAAAAACAATTCATTTCAGCATATAAGCAGTACACACTTTTCTCCTTTAATGACAGGTCTTATTTTATTGATTAAGAACAACTGATTTCAAGCACATAGGACTGAAAAATACCACAGACAGTACCAATGAGGTATTGTGTCTTATTTTCCAACGTTACCTTTAAAGCAATACAATATGAAAAGTATTGAGAATTTGTTTTGGTTTTCTTAAAAACTTCCTTCTGGTCTTTGGGAGCTGAACTAAATGTGAAACAGTCATTAAGAGAATTTGATTTTTAGCTCATTGAAACCACAGCTTCATAAAGACAAGATAGATCTCCTATAAATCCTTAATTTCCCACCTAATAAGTGTAGTTTAAATCAGTTGACTTGTTATCCTTTACATTTAATTTTCATAGGGAGTTGGGGGTAAGCCACTGAAATATCTGCCATGCTGAATTGGGCCAAGTCACATTCAAGAGGCTTTGGGGAAGCCAAAACACATGTGGCTGTATGAACACTATCATAAATTGTTACGGTGCACATGTTTCTCAGACTGCATGGCACTTGAAGGGCTGATGTGTGACTGGGAGCAACGTAAAAGGAAAGTTCATTACAACTTGTTAAAAATGAATACAATTCTAAATCAATTTTCATTAAGTAAAATGTGGATATTGCACATGTCTTGGAGAATTTTATTATAAATTCATACTAACCCTGTGAGTAATGGTGGTTAATCCATGTCTCCTTCCCTAATAAAAAGGAACAGGAGTCTGCAACCAGTACTTTCTTATTAAATGAAATATTTAAAAGATGTCATCTTGTTTCTCATGGTCATGTCCTGATTATGTCAAGTCAAATTAGTTAAGTATATACATTGGAGTAAACAAAAGTGACAGATAAATGAAATGCATGGGGATATTTCCATGAAAACCATCTATGGACTCTATACTAGGTGGTAATTTCACATGCCACCATCTGGGTATCCAAAAAGAGATGACACCTATCTTGCATGGGAATGTTTATGTCAATAGCCCCCTTTTCTCTCTCCATCATAGGTATGTGTTTGATTTTTATTTTTTTTACCCAAGGTTTGGAACTCTATGAAGATAAATAGAAGAATAAGAGTTATTTGAAATCTTCTTTCTTTTGTCTTTGCTTGCATTAATCAATCTGTTCTAGTGTAACCTGTTTAGTAAAGAAAGATGTTTATGGAATTTTTGGAATTCTGTCTCTAATGCCTGCTAACAAATATTCCAGATTTTGATCTATGGATTGTCTTTTAACAACTTACAATTGTAGACAATGTTCAACTGTTTACAAGTTCAATACAAGAGTGTTTAAGAGTTTACTATGTATTCTAAACACTGGGTTAGGCTTAGAAGTGAATTTTGAGTAGTATAGAGAATTTCCCTCACTTAAATGAATGAAAGTCAAAGGCCTCTATATATACAATTACAGAGAGCATGATGAATTCCAAGGTGCTATAAGAACCTGTGGGAAATACATAAACTGCATGAGGAACTAGGGAAGGTGTCCTGGAAAATTTGAGAGTTAAAACTTGAAAGTTAATTACAAGTTATTAAAGTAAAGGGATGAGACATGGCATGTTCCAATCAGTGGGAGAAGCATGAATAGAAGTACAAAGGCAAAGAGCCCTGTGTATATCACACACACACACACACACACACACACACACACACACACACACACACACAGTGAAACATGACTGTAGCTTATAGAAGAAATTAGTCCTGATGCCCCTGAGGGGAGGGCAGGGGCAAGGTGAGGAAGCCCTTATAGGAAAGGTCAAATTTTGTATTTTCCCTGAAGTAGAGAAAGTGACACTGTGCATTGGCATATCAGAAAGATGGCTCTGCCTGCAGTGTGTAGAATGGATTAGAGGGGAGGCAGCCTAGAGGCAAGAAGTTGGGCTGTAAGTGTGGATGTAGTCATAATGTAAGAAAAACTCAAATTTACTGAGACCTTATTATTTTTTGGACACTAAGGATTATATTAACTCTTTTGATTCTTACTACAATACCAAGAGGTAAATATGATTATCAGTTCTATTTTGTGAATGAGGAGGTTAGAACACAGCTAGGTACTTTTTCCAAGTTTGCACATAAATATACATAGATAGTAAAGGATATAACCAAAGTTTCAACCCAGATGGTCTCAGCCCAGAGTGATGCCAATCCATGTTCTTGGTCTCTTCTGCATATATCCTTTTTCCTTTCTACTTTTCCACCAAGTTATGACTCAGCCAAGGGGGTCCACACCAGGAAGGTGGTGCCATGCTCTTTGGGCCTTTCAGGCATCAGAATCATGTACGAGATAGGCCTTTTAACTTATAAAGCACCCAACCTCAGGTTTTTTTGCTATAGCAACACAAAATAAACAAATAGACCTGCCATAGTTTGGACCTGGAATGTTCCCCCAAAGAACTATGTGTTAAAGCTTAGGTCCCCAGACTGGCACTTTTGGGAGATGATGGAACTGTTTAAGAGGTAGAGTCTAGTAGGAGAGCTTCATGTAATTGGGGTCATGCCCTTGAAGGGAATAGTGAAAGTTCAGTCCTTCCTCACTTCTGCTTCCCAGACATAATGAAATATTTCATGATGGCTTTGCCTCTCCACATGCTCTATGGGGACAACAATCTTTAACTGGATCTTCCAAAACTCTGAGCCAAAATAAACCTTTTCTCTTTATAAATTCATCATCTCAGGTATTTGTTACCTGACAAACACAACACCTGTAATATTGTGACCTGGGTGGTATCAATAGAAATGGAAGACAGAGCCTGAGGACTAAGGAAGAAACAATTTTTTAGTCAGAGCCTAGTTTCTAATGGTCAGGCCTGAACTGAGCATCTAGAAAGAATCAAATAATTCCTAACATAAATGCACCCAAACCAAAGAGGTTGTGATGAGGCTGCAAGGTCAAAATAAGAGGTCACTATACACATCAGTAGGGAAGGACAGATGCAGAGGAAGTACAAAAGGGGAATTAGAAGTGTAAAACCAAAGCAAAATAAAACAGAACAAAACAGGTAGTAGTCAAACGATAAAGCAAATATTCAGGAACAAAGAATTCTTAGGAACTAAATTAATAGAGTCAAGTTAGCAAGAGAACAGATGTGAAGTAACAAATCAAGATGGAATTTGCCGTTGGAGACAGGTTTTTGCCTCAGGCCCAGTGCACTTTTTTTTATAGTTCTTGTTGATTTCAAAACAAAGCTATTGTGACTTCTGAGCCTTGCCCTGCTGTAGTGGGGAGGAGGGAGTAGGTAATTGGGGACATGTGGTCAAATTGGCAACTACCAGAAGATGGAGAGTAGAAGCTAACAGGTGATTTATCCTGAAAAAAATGGGGGTTATGTATCATAAATACCTTTTAGATTATTAAGTTCCTATATATCACCGAAACACAATGAAGACTTGTTGTATGAGTAACTGAATAAGGGAAATATGGGAAATATCCATTTGTTAAGTTTTCAATGACTAAAGTAAGGGGTTGTGGATATGTATATACATAAATGACTTGTCCTAGGATTAAAATATAATAGACATGCCTTTGAATGATATGGCTGTCATTAAAGATAAACTCCAGATTATTAATCCCTTCATCAATATTGTCAAAGGGAAAAGTGGCTATAGTTTAGTTTAACAAGCTGAAGAGTTTTTTTTAAATTTTAGAACTGGGCAACACATCATTCTGTAAAATAGAGTGAGCTCTGCAATGAGCTGAATGGAATGGTGGTTTTAAACACGGAGAAGGGCTGCAGAAAGCAGAAACAAAAAGCAAAGGGCAGGATGGCCATTTTCAATGCGGGTTGGCCACTTTAAAGTCACTTTCCTTGTAATGCAGGGGCAGGGAGATTGAATAATACTTATTGGTTAATATTATACATGTCAATGGAGTAATATGTAATATTGTGCATATAATAGCATAATATGTCATCTTTTGAAGCATGTATATATTACATAACATTTAAATCAGTTTAACTATATCTAGCTCCTTAAACATTTATCAGTTCTTTACAGTTAAAACTGTAAAGTTAAAACAAAATCATTTCCTTCAGCTTTCTGAATTCTACAGCACATCATCGTTGTCTATAGTCACTGCACTCCATGGTGGCCCACCAGAACTTCTTGCTCCTGTCCAGCTGCAACTTTGTTCTCATTGATCAGCTTTGCGCACTCCTAATGCCCCCAACTCTCCAGCCTCTGGTAACTACCTTTCTTCTCTTAATGTCTACGAGATCAACTTTTATAGATTCTGCCTATATGTGAGATCATGAGGTACTTGTATTTCTGTGCCTGACATATTTCAATGAACATAATGATCTCCAGTTCCATTCATGCTGTTGCAAATGACAGGATTTCCTTCTTTCTCCTAGTTGAATAGTATTTTGTGTACCTATAACATGTTTTCTTTATCCATGGTCAGCTGAGGGGCACTGAGATTCTGAGTTTGTCTCCATTTCTTGGCTACTGTGTGTAATCCTGCAATGAACACAGGAGTGCAGTTGTCCCTTTAACACACTGTGGTAATTTCCTTTGAATATATACCCAGTAGTTGTATTGCTGAAGCATATGGTGGTTCTGTTTTTAATCTTTTGAGGAACCTCCACACTGTTTTTCATAACAACCGTATGAAATTATATTCCCACCAACAGTTTGCAAATTTTACCTTTTCTCCTCCTCCTTGCCAGCACTTCTTATTTTTAATCTTTTTTGTATTATCCATTCTTACTGGGTGAGGTCAAAGCTCATGTGGTTTTGACTGGCAATAGGACTAGTAAACATTTTTTTCTATGCCTGTTGGCCCTTTGTATGTCATCTTCTGAGAAGTGTTCATTAGGGTCTATTGACCGTGTTTTAAGTTACTTCAGATTACCTCCTTTTTTTGTTGTTTTTTAATGTTTTTTGATAAGAATGAAGGCAGATGGCAGTTCATTATAGTATTAATTGAAACTGGCTTGTTTCCAAAATTTGGCTGTTGTCTCTTTTATCCCAGTTTCTCAGAAGTTTCAGATGAACAGCTTGGTGATGGAACTTTAGCATGAGTGACTTGATTTTGATTTTTAGCCTGGTTGTTGGAGCCTAGTGTTCAGTCCAAAACAACAATCTCTAGGAGGTGTTTAACAATATATAAATAGTATAAATTTTATACTAATATTTTTTTCTGTATTGTAGACTTATTAAAAATAAAGAAAACAAATATTAAAGAAGTGAATACCTAACTTTGGAAGCCCCTTCTACCACTCACCAATCTCAATTCCTCATTTGCACAACCAGGTTAGTATTATTTAAATCACAAGCCAGTTGCACACACAGAACTTAGAGTACAGAAACAGAACCTTATGTTTACATCCAACTGATTATCTTTAAAAAGTGTCAAGGTAAGCTGAGCATGGTGGTACACATCTCTAATCCCAGTGGCTTAGAAGGCTGAAGGAGGAGGATCTTAAGTTTGAGGCTAGCCTCCGCAATTTAGTGTGGTCCTTAGCAACTTAGATTCTGTCTCAAAATAACAAATGAAAAGGACTGGGGATGTTGCACAGTGGTTAAGCACACATGGGTTCAATCCCTGGTACCAAAAATAAATAGAAATAAAAAGTGCCAAGGAAATTAATTCATTTGTGTATGTATAGTATTTTCACCAAATGATGCCAAAACAACTGTATATTCATATGAAAATGATGAATTTGTCTTTCACATAATACACAAAGAATAATTCAACATGATCACAAACTTAAGAGTGAAAATAATGTTTATAAGAGAACATTGGAGAAAATCTTTAAGACTATGGTAGAGAAAGATATCCTAGTTGGAATGCCAAAAAGAACAAATAAATAAATTCAGACTCAACAAACTTTGAAACATTTCTCTTTCAAAAGACACCATTAGGAAAAGAAAAAGGCCTTGGCTGGGGATGTGGCTAAGTGGTAGAGTACTTGCCTAGCAAATAAGAGGCCCCAGGTTTAATCCCTAGTAATGCCACAAATAAATGAATAAATGTATTTTAAAAATCAAAAAGACCAGAAACATATTGGTAGAAAAATATTTGTGAAGCACAAGTCTGATGAAGAATTTGCACCCAGAATTTACAAATATGTGTAATTTAGATTGAAGACAAAAATAAAGCCCAATTAAAAAAATGGGCAAAGGATATGGATAGATATGTGCTCAAATCGGCAAGAAGTACATGAAAAGATGCTCAAAATATTATAGATTGGAGAAAGGCAAATTAGCCAGGCACAGTGGCACACATTTATAATTCCAGCATCTCAGGAGGTTGAGGCAGGTGGGCCACAAGTTTGAAGCCAGCCTCAGCAACTTAGCAAGACCCTGTTTAAAAAAAAAAAAAAAATTAAAAGGTCTGGGGATGTGGCTCAGTGGTTAAAGGTGCCTTGAAGAAAGGAAGGAAATTAAATCACAACAAAATATCCACTGGACTGGCTATCATAAATAAGACAGAAAAATGTTGGCAACAATATGAAGAGATAGGAACTCTCTTATATTGTTGATGGGAATATAACATAGTGCAACCACTTTGGAAAACAGTTTGAGAGTTTCTCTAAAATTTAAACATAAAACACAGTGTGATCCAGCAATTCTACTCTTTCTACATATATATCCAGAAAGGAAAAAAAAAAAAAAAAGCATGTTCACAGAAGAATCTGCATGTGCATGACCATAGATGTTCATAATCGCAATATAATCACCCCAGACTGGAAGTAACCTACTTGTTTCATCATCTGGGAGTTAGGTAAACGCGTGTTATCCATATATGTAATATCTATTTTATTCAGTATTAAAAGGAACTACTGATGCATGCTATATCATAAATGAACCTCGATCCCCGAGATAAGTGAGAAGACACACAAGACACTATATTTTATTTGATTCCTTAGTATGATATGACCCCAAAGGTACAAAGTTGATTAATGGTTGCCTGGGGCTAGGGGTAGGAGGCATGCCTCAGATTAGCTGTGAATGGGCAAATAAGACCTTACTGAAGGGAAGAAGTGTTTTAGAACTGATGTACAGTGATAGTTCCACCACTAGGAAAGGTTATTAAAAATCATTGCTTTTTTATATTTGAAATGGGTAAATGTTATGGCATGTAAAACACACTTAAATAAAGGTGTTTTTTAAACTGTTAATGGTAAGAATTAAGAAGAATTAAATTAATTGCCCAAGAAATATTTATTTCTTTACATTCTCTGCCATGTTATATTTCACAGACAGTGCCAGAACAAGAGGAACATGTCTCCTCCTCTTTTCCAACCTCTTTTTTATGGAAACCAACTTTTTCTATTAAAAAAAGAAAATCTCAGTGATCAGCATTTATTCTTAGAAACTCTTGTTTCCAACATCATGAACAATCACAACAATGAGAAATCATACTCCACGTATGTATGATATGTCAAAATACATTCTACTGTCATATGTAACTAAACAGAAAAAAAGAAACTCTGTTTTGCTTTGTTTTCACGACAGAGGGTACTGAATAAACAAATCTGAATAATGCCTCGGTCTTGAGCAGCCAGCCTTCCCACCTTCCCTCTTGGGCTCAGGACTGCATCACACAAAACCCAGGCGGCAGCGTCCAGCATTGCGGGCCCTGCTGAGTTCCTGGGTGAGGACGCTGGCCTCAGCATGTTAGCAGTTCTTATTTGCTGGCCTAATAGATACATTTTGCCTGCAGCAAAAAGTCTGCAAATAGTTAATAAGAATAATGAGCAGTAGCAGAGAATTAATGGCCTCTTTATTATGAGAGATGGAGTCCAGTGTTCAGTGTTCTTGAATAGGAAAATGGTTTTATAGGCAAAATTAACTGGAGAGACCTTATTTAGCCAATTTTAAGGTAATGGGTTTTAGCTCCTCAGTGTCAGTGAATACAGAAAAGCAGGTTCCAGGTAAGGCTTCTGCCACTCTGGGGTCCTTCCTCAGTTACCAGCGGGAGGACCAGGCTTCCCTCCCTGCAGCAAGTGCAAGCATGACTACTTGAAAATCCTAGCAAATGGAAAATATCAGAATTTCAAGGTGTTTTATGTTGGTTTACATTTTGCTCTACACATTATTTCCATTTTTTTTTCAGGGATGCTGAACTCATCAGGACATCTATGTTACCTTTAGTGGTCATAGTATATTCATTTGGGTGAGTGATCCTTATCTACCTCATGGTTACCATGACTTGTGTATTCAGCATAATAGTGTCTGAGATTGCAGAGTCAGACCCTCGGTGGCCTTTTCTCGGGTAAATCCAGTTAGAGGGTAGATTTGAGGTATTCATTGCATAGTTTGAATGTGTCCATCACAGTTCATAGTTTATAAAATTAATCCCCAATGCAATGGTATTGGGAGGTGGGGCCTAATTAGGGATGATTAGTTCCTGGTAGCTCCACCTGTATGCATGGATTAATGTTGTTTATTGCAGAATTTTTTTTTTTTTTTTATAAAAGACCATTTTTCCTCTTTGTCTCTTGTTTTTATTGCACTTCCCCTTCTACTTTTCTGGGTAGGGATGATACACAAAGATCTTCACCAGACATGGGTCCTTTAATCTTGGACTTCCCAGACACTGACTGCAACTATAAAAAATAATTTTATTTTCTTTATAAATTTCCCAGTCTGTAGTATTCTGTGATAGCCCCTAAAAATGGACTAAGACAATCATTAATAGAAATGTAACAGTCCCATGAAGTATATTGGGTCAGACAATAGGCAAGCATCCATTTGCTAGTCATATATTTAATTCATTTCAAAACAATCAAAAAAACTAAACATGAACTAAAACATAATGACAAGATTACATCAAGAGATGCTGTATGTTGACAAGCAATTTTAAAGTGTAGAAGGAAGGTCACCAAAAGAAAGGGGCGGGATGAACCACACACACCTCTCCCTAACGTTGTCATCATGTCCATTCTCAGGACAGTTCTCTTGTCAAAGAATGAAGGCAGCTTTCCACAAACGCATTGACTTCAAAACTCTTTCTTTTTAAAAGATGTGCTCTTGTACTATCAATTTACTTCTTCACAAATTCAGGCACTGCACTGAATTTGGCAGGGAAAAGAAGATTCCATCACAATCTTCACTCCTAGACTGTCAAGTGTAAACAAGAGGCCCACGGGGAGCTTGAAGAAGAATGTGCTCTGTGCCTTCCGACTGGTTTGCAGGGGTAAAGAACATCAGGTGAAGGGGTGATCACAACTCATAATATAGGTGCTGATGTGACTGTTTCTTAATGTCCTCCATGTGTTACAAAGGCTTGTTCAGCTTGGCGCTATCAGAAGGCGGTTGAAACTTTAAGAGGTAAGTATAGTGGGATGTGTTATGTCATTGGGGATACTCCCTGGAAGGTGACTTTGGGACCTTGGTCTCTTTACTTTCTCATTCCTGGGTGTCACGAAGTGAGCTTATTCCAACACATACTGTGCCATGGTGTGATAGCTCACCACCGGCCCAAAAGCAATGGGGCCAACAGACCATGGAATGAGTCCTCTAAAACTAAAACTAAAATGAGTCTTCTGAAACTCTGAGCTGTAATCAAACTTTTGTCTTTTAAGTCGACTATTTCCAGGTATTTTGTTGTGGTAACAGAAAGATGAGTAATGCTGATGCAAAAAAGGTGACATGGAGGATGTGCTAATTGAAAAATACTTCAAAAAAAGGATTAGAGGCATGAGAAAAAGGAATTTTCAGGACTATTCCAAATGAAGAAAGCAACCCAAGTAATAATACCAAGTGACAAGATGATGCAGAGGGCTTCAGGGACCGGTCAGAGTCCAGATTAAGTGGCAAGTAGTACACTTCACAGGGGAAGAGGGTGTAAGACCAATAGGACAGAACACTGTAGAGAGTCTGCAGTAGTAGACAATGTAGTCAACCAAGGTGGGGAGTGAGAGCTGAGTAACAGTGTGATAACTCTGGTGGTTGAATACATAAGGGTGGGGTTGTGAATACATGTGGGTGGGGAGCATTGGGAAGCAGGGACTCAGCTGGGACATCACTTGTCCCACAGAGCTCACACTGGTGGCTGAATAGGTGCCTGGAATGGAGAACAGTTTAGATGCTACCATAGTACTCCAGGCAAAAGATGATGGCTTGAATTTGAATTATGTTGATTATATTGGAAAAGAGAGAACATGGGTGAGTAGTTTTGAAAGCAAGATTGCTTCAGACTAATGACTAAATGCTGATGCTATTAACAGAAACTGATCCATGGCACAAAAAGGTATCTTTCATCACTTCTCCATGTCAATCTGTTTTCCTCGTCTCCTCCCTTATATATGCCTCCAGCTCTGATTTATTCTCTTCCAAGGAAAACTTGATAGCACATTTCCAACCTCTAATCCTGTTCTCCCTGCAGACTAGAGAATGTGAAACAGAGGAAGGGCCACCAGAATAGACATCAGGCAAATGGCCTATAATCCACAGGGCAACCACCTTTGCATTTCAGTGCTTGGCACAGGGCCTGAGACTCAGTAAATTTTGAATAAACATTTACTGAATGAACAAATGATGAAGTTTCTTTATACTTCAGTGCAAATTAAGATGAATTAGTTTTTAGCAGCTCTGTCTTCTTCAAAGGGTTCATTTTAGATTCAAATATTCTCCCTCCTTTTTCTCCTTCTCTTCTTTGGAACACCACCACCAGCTAAGATTTGCAAGACACTTCCTGTGCTTATGTCAATGTGATTAGCAGGCACATTTGTCCCAGTGAATTGTGGTTGAGGACTGTTTCCACAGCTGCCATTTGGCAGAGTCAAAATGGGTAACTCACCTGGATACCACCTCTCGGTGAAAATTTCAAGAGAGAAGGAGATGATAAATTGCTTAAGCTGTCTCTAACAAAGCTTTTCTTCCCCAAAGAGGTCTCCTAACAAAACTGAGAAATTAACCATGTTTACCTTACTCTTAAGCTAGCTCCCACTGCATTCCCTGAACTGCTTGTCTTTTGAGGATGAGAATAATGGAAGGAGGCTGCAAAGAATTGCAGAATACAAACAGCATGCTGGCATCAGGTCCCATGTTTCATAGAGCCACGAGGAATGTGCTATAAGGTCCTTACTTAGCATCTGGATGGCCATCTTAAGTGACAGCTGCCATTTTAAGGAAAACAATTTGCTTTCCTGCCCAAGGGCCTTTCTGAGAAAGGCTCACCACTCCCACATACCAACCCAACCCTTAACCATGCTCATGGGCTGCCACTGCCCAACCCACATCTCTGTGTCTACTCTGAGATTACACCGTCTACCCTAGCCCCCTCTATGTGAGGTGGCTGGGGTAGTGGTGTAATCCAGGTTCATGAGCATTTCTCTTTGTCAGATCTTTCACAGATAGAAAAGAGGTTTGGGTCCTGTACTTCAGTTCCCACCACATATATCAAAGAGTTTCAATATCTGACTCAATCATATAATTTGACCTTCCACGATGTCCATATGATCTTGTCTATCACCCTCCTGCCCAAGGAGCACAGGCGAGTTTGGGAGCAAGCTAGAAATTATGTTGATGAGGTACATCAGACCTCCCCTTCCCATCCCATTGGCATTGAAGCAGTCCCTGATCAGGACCCCAGTTGGGATTATAATTTGCCTAGAGGAGTAACTAGTAGAAACCAATTTATTATTTGCCTCATGGTAGGACTTAGAAAGGCAGCCCATAAGGCTATCAATTATGAAAGGCTCCAGGAAATCTTACAAGATAAGAATGAAAACCCTTCGACATTTTTAGGCCACCTGACCAAGGCTTTATTACAATATACTAATCTGGACCCTGAAACTCCAGATGGGAGACAACTACGAATGACCTACTTTTTCCTCCCAGAGTTTTCCTGATATTAAGGACAAACCTTAATATGCCTCTTGAGGGGGCCCCTTACTCCCCAACCTGAGGTTCTGGAAGTGACCTTTAAGGTGTATAACAAGAGAGACAAGAAGACCTAGAAGCAGAAATATCAGATGATTGCTCAAGCCTTAGCATCTGTCCCTGGTTCCACTGGCCCATGAAAGGGTCCCTCGGGACCACCTGGACACTGTTTTAAATGTGGTCAGACAGGTCACTGGGCTCCTAAGCCTTGCAAACCTTGGGGCTCTTGTCCTAAATGCCATCAGAAGGGACACTGTCCCCAAGCCTATAGTGGCCCCCGGCCATCCGGCCCTTCTGGTTTCCCTCTCCAATTCTTAGGACTGGCTGCAGAGGACTGGTGAGGCCCAAGTCCCCATCACCTGACCCCTACCACCACTCCATGGGAACCCAGGATAACAGGATATTTCAGGTCAGCCTGTCTCCTTCCTCCTAGACACCAGGGCTTCATATCCAGTCCTCAAGGAGTTTTGTGGGCCTACTACTCATTGGTAAACTTTACCAACCCTTACAGACACCTAGCCTTGTTTGCACTTTTGGCTCTCTAATTTTTACCCACTCCTTTTTGGTCATTCCACAGTGCCCTGTTCCCTTATGGGAAGGGATATCCTCACAAAGTTGGGGGCTATGCTTTCCTTCTCCCCTCATAAATACTCCCCTCATAAATCCAGACTTGCCTTCTGCTCCCCTGATCCTCATCCTTACCTTAGGACTATCCCCTATTCTGTCTGCCAGTGCCTTCCCATTACCCCCTTCTGAGGTGGACACTTCTGTCTGGGATGTTTCAAGTCCTCTATCACCTCACACCACAAGCCCATTCACATCCGTCTCAAAGAACCCCTCCATTTTCTGACCCAGTCACAATACCTGCTCTTCCAACAAAAACTCCTAGGCGTACAGCCTGTCATTCAAGACCTCTTGTGAAAGGGATTCCTAAGACCTACTCATTCCCCCTTATAACACCCCCATCTTGGCAGTAAAACAGCCTAATGGTTCCTACTGCCTTGTCCAAGACCTCCACTCCATCAGCTCTGTGGTTATACCAATCTATCCTGTGGTAACCAATATTTATACCCTTCTCTCCACCATTCCTTCCGGGACCTCTTACTTCCTGGTACTAGACCTTAAAGATGCCTTCTTCTCTATTCCCCTCCATTCTGACTCTCCAGACGTTTTCATCTTTACCTGGACAGACCCTGAGTCTTATAACTCCACTCAGCTGACGTAGGAAGTTCTCCCCAAGGGTTCCAAGACAGCCCTCATATCTTCGGATAGACTTTGGCTAAGGACCTAGCATCCACACATCTCACTCAGTCTATGGTGCTACAGTATGTTGATGACCTCTTTTTTTGCATTCCCTCCTTTGAGGTCAGTCATCAGGATACCTGTAAACTTCCTAACTTCCTTTATGCCTGTGGTTATAGGGCTTCTCCATCCAAGGTACAGCTTTCCTTGGCAAGGGTAACATACCTAGGCCTCCTCCTGACCCCTGCACACAAAGGCATCACGGTTGATAGAAAGGTCCTTATTGCTAATATACCAACGCCCTCTACTAAGGAAGAAATTCTCTCCTTCCTAGGTATGGCAGGATTCCTTGGAGCTTGGATTCCTAACTACTCTATGTTGGCTAAGCCTCTGTATGATGCAGCCCAGGCCCACTCTCTGAACCCCTATTGCACTCTGTTACAAAGCCCTTCACCAGGCTCCAGCAGGCCCTCCTCTAGGCCCCTGCTCTCCATCTCCCTGATCTCAGAAGCCCATTTCACCTTTACATAGCTGAAAAGCAGGGATTTGCTTTAGGGGTCCTCAGACACATGCTGGAGCCATCCTTTGCCCCTGTGGCTTACCTGTCGATGGGTCTTGACCCTACTGTTGTGGATGAGCCCCTTGCCTACCAACATTGGCCACAGCCTCTCTACTCATTAACGAGCCAATGAAATTCACCTTTGGGGTCCCACTCACCATCCTGGCTCCCCATCACCTAAAGGAGCTCCTCACCTACAAGTGCTTGCATTCCTCACCCCCCTGTCGCCTTTTATCTCTACAGGTTTCCCTGGTGGAAGATCCCAGTCTTACTTTCCACACATGCTCACCTTTAAACCCTGCTACTCTCCTCCCCACTCCTCAGGACTCTTCCACCTCTTCTCCTCTGACCCATTCCTGATTGAAACTCTGGAGGAGCTTCTTCCACATCCTTCCCACATACAGGAAGGCCCCTTGCTCCAGGCACCAAACACGTGGTTCACAGATGGCTCCTCCTTCCTTCAGGAGGGAGTTCATTGGGCAGGGTATGCTATAGTCTCTCTAACCTCAGTTGTGGAAGTGGCGCCCCTCCCCAATAATACACTCAATCATCAGGCTGAACTTGTTGCCCTCAACAGAGCCTTCACTTTGGCAAAGGGAGCCCCCTCAATGTCTACACTGACTCTACATACGCTTTCCACATACTTCTCTCCCACTCTGCTATTTGGAAGGAGCACAGATTCCTTACCACCAAGGGAACTTCAATTACCAATGCTCCCTTTATCTCCTCCTTCAGGCCTCAAAGCTTCCCACTGCCATTGGAATCTCACATTGTCAATCCCATCAGACGACACCTCCTTTGTGACACCCAGCAACAACAAGGCAGACTGAGGTGAGGGCCACCGTCCTCCACCTGCATTCCTCTGCCTTGCTAGTCCCCTGACAGACTCTTCCCCACCTGACACTCAACAGATGCTTTCCTTCCTTCACAACCTCTTTCACCCTAACACCTCATCTTTAAAACAATTTCTCACTTCCCACCTTAAACTCTCTCCAGAGGCCCTACAATTTCTTTCTACCCACTCTGCCTCCTGTGAAATCTGCCCCCAAATCAATCCCACCTTCAATCTCTGCCCACCTGCCTTCCCTTTACACCAGGCAAGAGGACATCTCCCTTGCTCTGATTGGCAGCTGGATTTCACCCATATGCCCCTGGTCAAGCAGAACAAATTTCTCTTGGTATAAGTTGATACCTTCTCAGGATGGGTTAAGGCTTTTTACTACTAACAATAACTGTGCTCCTACAGTGGCCAACATCCTCATTGAACGTATTCTTTCCTGATTTGGCCTCCCTCCTTGTTCCAGTCTGATAATGGTCCTGAATTTGCTTCCCATGTTTCACAGTCTGTAGCTAAAGCACTCAACATCTCCTGACATTTTCATGTCCCCTTCCATCCCTAGTCCTCTGGCAAGGTGGAACAAACCAACCAGACCTTGAAGAACCTACTCACTAAACTATCCCTTTAATTATACTTAGATTAGACTAAACTCCTTCCCTTGGCTCTTCTTAGGTTATGGGCCCTCCCAAAGAAGCCACTCAACATCTCCCCTTTTGAGCTTCTATATGGACAGCCTATCTCCCTGCTGTCTATCACCACCCTCTGATTCTCCACTACCCCTTGATCCTCATCTTGTCTGGCCCCTTCTTACATACATTAGGAATCTTCTTTGGCAATACACTAATGCTGTTCAGGCAGTTCTGCCTCTTCCCTTTCTCTCACTCTGTCTCCTGGCAACATGCTACATTTTATCTCCCTCCACCATAACAGGCCCTCCTTTTCTTCTCAACTCTCTGCAAAACGGACTGGACCCTATCAGATCATTCTTACCATGTCCTCAGTAGCCGCCTTGAGGGTATCCTATATTGGGTTCACAACTCCCATTTAAAATGTTTGTTGTCTGCTCTTTTATACATTGACACCCTCAGGCCCTCACAAGCTACATTTCTCCAAGGCCAGAACCCTCAATCTTTCTTTGGTCTCTAAGGACCATGAAGACATTCCAGAACCATGAGTACCATCCTTCCCTTTTTTATTTTTGCCCTCCTCCCTTATTCTGCACTTACCTCCCAGGGGGTACCATTACCAGTAACTACCATTCCAATTTCTAGGAGACTTAGAGCAACTTTCTCAATCCATATTAACCATACAATCCTAGCTTGAATCTTTAGCTGCTGTGATTCTGCACAATCCAAGGAGCCTTGATCTTTTTATGGCCACAAAAGGCAGACTTTGTCTGTACCTACAGGAGGAATGCTATTTTTATGTCAATCAATCCAGTAGAGTAAAGGCCAAGATTAAACAACTCCAACAGGACCTTGAACATTGGAAACAACAGCTCTCCTCTACTGAAGGATGGCAGCTAAGTAACCCCCTTCACCAGTGGGCACTTCCTTTCCTGACCCCTCTCCTTGTCATCGGCCTTGTGTTAATGCTTGTCCCCTGCATCATTAGATTGGTTTAAGACAGATCCAAAAAATCTCTAACCAAACTATAAACCAGCTTTTGTTACAGGAATACCAATCCCTCACCAAAAATTGGGGCACTGGGGACAGCATTCCACTACCAGTCAACCTCCGTCATCCTTCCAATGACATCATGCGCCCCTAAGGAGGGATTCAATTGCCACCACTTCCCAGCAGGAAGCAGTTATAGAAGATTGACCCAAGTCCCTGTTCCCTAAGAGACCCAAGAAAGAGGGGAATATAAGGTCCTTGCTTAGCATCTGTATGGCCATCGTAAGTGACAGCTGCCATTTTAAGGAAAAGGGTTTGCTTTCCCACCCAAGAGCCTTCTGAAAAAGACTCACCACTCCCTCATACCACCCCACCCTTAACCAGCCACATCAGGACCTGCCCAGCTCTGATTCCTGAGCCTGCCCCATAAAAATCCCAGAACCCAAGCCTGTTTTGCCTCTCTCTCCTGTAGAGAGATGGACCTTTATTTGTCAGCTCTGACAAATAAGTTCTCAGGTGTATCTCTGCCTGGTCTCCTTCTTTCATTTACTCACTTACTGGTCTCTCGTTCCTCACGTTCCCTTCAGGTGCCACAGAAGTGACTGTCTTTGAAGGAAACTCACAAAGATAATCAATTTCATCGCACAGGCAGACACTGAGGAATTTGTCAAAACGTCAGGGTTATGGATAGTGTCAATATATTTGCTTTTCCATGCATTAGTCTTCTTAAAAGCCTATATCTAATGTGACATTGGACATGGTCTTTTTATTCTCATCTCAGATTTCTGTTAGAAAATAGTATCTGCTACCTTTTTTGGGGGGGAGGGGTGTTAACAAATTTTATACATCAAGGATTTCCATAAAAGAGAGCCAGGACAGACAATTGTGTGTATGTTTATTTTAGAGAGACTTGAGGTAGCCATAGTTAGTGAAGAACAAGCCCATTCTTCCTGTGTACTAAGCTGCAAACCCAGCTGAAAGGGGAATTATAGAATGTAAGATTGGCATACGACAAATCCTTGGGCTCTAAGAAGCTCTAAGAAATGTCCCTCTGCAATTTGTCTTCTTCCTGCACCCACAGGAAAATGCTCTGAAGTACAGTACTGGTTCCTCTTAGGATATAACCCAGTGTCCTGTTTGCACCGTGAAACTCCATCTGTCCCTAGAGAAATGTGACCCCGAGTTGTCATGGGTAATTGGTTTTATGCCAAAAGACTTGCATGGTTAATCACTCTAACTCAGAAATCGCTTAACGTACTATGGGAGGCTAAAGATGATCAAGTCCCACTGAAGTGACAGAGCATGTGTTGCTACCATCGTGGCACTGAAATGGTAAGTTTGCTTGTCCGCCATTCACAGTAAGGAATGACAGTCTGTTTCGCCTCAAGTGACTTTTGGGGAAAATGAGAGAAAATGTTTTAAAAATATGTTGAGGAGAATTCTTAATACAGGAACTGGTCAGGTATATAAAAAAAGAAAAAATACTATGTGAAATATTCATATACTGAGCTGTTAATTACTGTGGTTTCTTTAGATTTTAAGGAAGCTCTCTCGTTCCCTTAGGATAATGATGCTAAATAGGTATCCTCTCTACTGCCTTCTGCTCATCCTTGAGGCTATTAGGGAAGAGTCTTCTCCCAACCCCATTGCTTCCTCCTCTATACATAAGTAGCTAGATCTGTCCTCTGCCTGGAATGTTTGCCTTGAGGAAGGATTTCAGGTTTTCTCAAATAATGACATGAGAATATTTCAGACATCATTTTGGTACTTCTGAAGCTCTGAACTTGGATGTGGATATGTGTCCTCTTCCATTATCAGCCATGTAATCTTGGTCAAGTATTTAAAATTCAGTGTCACATTCTTCACTATAGATGACCATCACACTCACAATTATAACAGTCAACCTTTAATAAGTGCTGGCTACTGTTATAAATTCTTGATGTGCATCAACCCATTTTATCTACTCTATAACTTGGAGGAAGGTATCTTAACTGTACAGAGGAGGAAATTAAGGACTAGTCAGGGTTAATAATTGACCCAAGGTAGGATGACTTGAAACACATGAATAGTCTCCTTTCTTCTCTCTTTCTGCAATTTGCATATCCTCACACATATCTCCCTACAAGCCTGAAACCACCACCATACATATAAAGAACAGAGCACACTAGTCTACTTTCAGATTTCTGCATTTTTATCTAAATCACAAAATATACACTTACAGTTGAAAATTGGTCATGTTACATCTGTGCAGTAACTGTTGTCGTCTTGTTTCTGGCTCTCTGCATCTAAGTCAGTGTCCTGTTTTCATTGTAAAATACTGTATGTTTTTGGTAGAGCACGTAGCTCTAATAAAAGAGGATCAGCCTGAGGTCAGGAAGTGGGGGACTAGTCCAGATCTGGAACTGACTTCAACAAAAGATCCCTGGGTGGGTCTTGTATGCAGTGCCATCATTTAACCTTGGTTTTCCCATCTATAAGATGGGATTTGTAACAATTATTTTAATCAAACTTACTGTGGGGATGAAATGATTCAATGAAAATGAAAGTAACTAGAAGCATTTTTTTTTCCAGTTGACAGCAACTAATCTCACATTCCTGGAAAGAGGTGAGTTCTTAAATTGCATAGCTATACCCATCTCTGCTAGGGAAGGTAAACCAGCTATAAGATTTATTCACCATTTGCAGCTTTGTTCAGAACATCATTGGTTATAGTGACCAAGGCTATTGCCATTTCTGGCCATGCTTCAAGGGGTCATTTATAAATCTCAACTCAGTTTACAGTCTCTATTTGGCCACTGGATAAACTACATTGGAGAGCCAGTGGCTATTATTGGATTTAGTCCAAAAGGTTGGAGATGAAAACAAATCTGTGTTCAGAGTAGCTATAAAAGCACAAGTAATACCATCTTCGTTCTCATAAATAGAGAAACAAGATTCCTGAAAACCCAAATCTTGCAGAGTGGCTTTGTTCAAAATCAAAGAGCAGGACTATGTTTGGCGGCCATATTAAGTCTAGCTTAAACTATGGGAGAGGAAAGGAGAGAAAGAGAGAGCAAGAGTGAGGGGTGGGGGTAGATATTAATCACCTATGTATCTAAATACATAATCCATAACATATGCTGGAATCCAGAGAAAAACTTCCTTACCAGTCTCAGCATAAACATATTCAGTCAATCAAAAGAGGCCAAAAAGTATGATTTCAGACTTAACTTTTCATTGTGGAAAATAAAGAGAAAGTAACAATTAGTCTTTCAGAAGAGAAATACAGGGATTCATTCTCTTACAAAGGTTTCAAATGATAGTGACTATTTCTCTCCCATTTCTCCTTCCTGCCCTTCTTTCCTTTACTATTCAGTGAGCAAAAATTCTAATGCATGAAAAACCCTCCAAATTGCAAGTATTTCAAAATGCAGTTTTGTTCAGATTAGATAAAGTAGCTCCATGGTATCACCATGTTTTTTTTTTTTTTTGATAATGTGAAAATGGAATTGCATCAATCCACTAAGATCAAAAACCCAGGTCTCACTAGCTGACAGGGCTTACCTGCAGGCTGAGACCAATGAACACAGCAAGGCCCCAAGTAGAATCCTCTCTAGCATTCTTCTCTATGAGGCTCCATAACTAGGAACTATTCATAACAGACTTGTCTTGTTCCTACTATAATCTTAAGGTAGCTATGCAAATTAACAAGGGAGTAAAAGAAACCACAGTAATGGGCAATGGAGTTTTTTTAAGCAATATCTATCACTTAGCCATTGTTCTGGCTGTTACTGTAAATGCCATAAAAGAAACATCAACCACATGCCCAGAGTTCATGGATTGAATTCTGAACAGTTTGATTCACTTGCTCTGCACTCCACCATCACTTTTCTCTCCATTTTACCTGAATGTCTAGGCTACCAACCTTCCTGTCCACCCAGCACTAAACTTTCTGGGCTGCCTGGGCTTCAGGCAATCACTTTGGGCCTCCTCTTACTCTTTTATCTTTTCTCCTTCATTTTTGCTGACTATTAATAATGCTTCTGGACTAGTTCTTCTATTAGCCTGGTCCTTTAGACATTCTGGCCCTCCTGAACCAACTCAGACCTACCCAGCCCCATCTAATCAGGCTGGATAAGGTGGATCTGAACAGAGTATTTCAGCAAGTAACAAAATTCTTGTGAACACAGTACATCCAAACTACTCAGTCTCCTAGTATGGGGTTACTGAAAGTCAAGGAGTTAGATCTTTGGCACGTTTTGAAAGTTGCCCAAATTTATCTCATAAGTGAATGTCATATCCACATATGTTTCATTGATGTTTGCCTTTTTAGTACATATAACATAGGATCCCTTCCCTCAGTTTACCATCTAGATTTCAAGACAAGGCACACACTAAAAGTTTAAACAATCTGGTACCAAACCACAACAAAGATAATAAGACAGGAGATATCACAGGGAATGTAGTTAACTGCTGAGAGGCTTAGTGCAGGCTGGAGGAGAAAACTGTCAACTAAAAGTTCCACTGCATGGGCAGAGGAAGGCAGCTGGAGCAGGTTTTGGAGAAGACTGCATTAAGAGTAGGGAGGTGATACATTGTCCAGAGAATGAAAACCCTGGCAGTGTGGGATGGTTCTGCAATACCCAGCAAGGCATTGTTCTAGGTACTGGTTTCATTGTAGAAATTTTAGACAGTTTTTTGTCACTGTATCCAAAAATCCCTGTCAGAAACCACTTAAAGGTGGAAAGATTGATCTGGGCTCAGAAGATTCTATCCATGGTCAGCTTGCTCCATGGCTTTAAGCACCAGTGAGGCAGAGCTTATGGTGGAAGAGTGTGGCAGAGCTCATGGCAGGCAGCAAGTGAGAGGGCAAAGAGAGAGGGGAAGGAGCTGGGGACAAAATAAATCCTTCTAGGCCATGTCCTTAGTGTCCTACTTCCTCCAATTTGGCCCTACCTGCCTGGAACAGATTCCACCACCTCTCCATATTCAGCCATGATGCACTGATGAGATTAGAGCCCTCTTGTTCATTATAATCACTTCCAACAAGCCGCACCTCTGGTCACTGTTGCACTGGGGACCAAGCACTTAACACAAGTCGTTGGGGGAGACTTTATATCCAAACCTAAACAGATTTTAAGTCTGAAGTTAAATTGAATTATTTATGCCTTTATTTTTCCAGAAAAGGCAAAATCAAAGCAACAATCACAAAACCCAAATAAATAAAAAAAAATATTTATGACCACAGGAACTCACATTCCCTTTTCAACACTTACACCAGGCACAAGAAATAATTTGTTTTGTAAATGGCCTTTGGAGTGACTTAGTATTTGGTTTTGTTCTACTAACTAGCACTTCACAGATGAAAAGCAGTAAAGTATTGTCCTTGGAAATACAGAAATTGCTCAAGTACCACTAGATTGTGGCCAGATTGCTGCTTCATCTTTTCAACACTTCCACTTTTTCCATGACTCTGTAGTCCTGACCCTACAGACTTGATGTTTTTGAAGTCTGCCTCTGCTTTTGACACATCCTGTCTTGTTATGAGCTCAGTTATTTGATCTCTTATAAGTCATAAATATTCTGATATTAAGATCTCCAAAAATCTGCTTACCTGATGTGAGCTTGGAGCAGCCCTTTCAGAAAGATTCCTCAGTTCCTGGCACACTAAGGATCATCATCCTCTTGACTTCTTTGATAATGAATTCTTAAGATGAACTGGAGTTTTCCTTTTACTAGTTCAGTGTTCTGGCTGGAGGACACTCAGCAGCTGGGCACCATTTAGTTCTACTCTTCTGATTTTAAAAGCAGAAGTTTGTGTAGCTAATAGATCTGGGAGACAGTGTGCCTACCAGTCCATAATTAAAAGCAGTTGGTTTTAACAATATAGGTAATAAAAAATGTAATGCAAATAAGACCAAGCACAGCTGTGATAAATGTGTCTTACCCAGGGTATTGCCAGCAACATGATCTGATCTCACAAATTCCACTACTGGGTAGCATCATAAATTCAGAGGGATGTGTTAGCAGCAAAGGGCAGGGGGAAACCTGCAAAGGAGGAGTTTGTCACTAAATCATGGCAGAGGTAAATAAATATCTTCCGAATCTAGATGATCATCCTTTCAGAAGGTGGCCCAAGGGGACAGATTTATTCACCCTGCATTGAAAGCCACCAGAACCAGAAGAAACTTGATCTGCAAGTGTTTTCATCAGGTGGGGCAAAGGTAGTATAATACTATTTTTCAGTATTTTCTCAGAATATACTATTTTATTTTATTTTTGCACATAAAGTTGAAACCTTCCAATTATACTTCAAAGTATTGTGATTAGTATAGATTTTTGTAAAGATCAAGGCACAAATCAGTAGGGAAAAGCCTGTGTCAGATTAGTATCCCAATTTTTGGTGTAGGAAATTTATGGTCACCATAAGCTAGCAAGTTCAGGCTGCGACCAGGTTGGCCTGAGTGAAAATGAAGAGCTCCTGCTCCTGACTTTATGGTATTCTAGCAGGAAAGAAAGAATAAAAAAAAGAAAAAAATAGAGAGACTGAGGAAGTTCTATATTTACTCACTCCACCATCATCTTGTTCTTGCCATTATATCCATGACAAAATACATGATTGTAATAGTCTTATTTTATTTTGCTATTCAGTATTACAGTTTATAAACTGTTTTCATGCATATTAGTATAACACATATAC
Organism: Callospermophilus lateralis; assembly: GCF_048772815.1. Lineage (NCBI taxonomy): Eukaryota > Metazoa > Chordata > Mammalia > Rodentia > Sciuridae > Callospermophilus > Callospermophilus lateralis. The sequence continues at coordinate 99,947,833 of NC_135306.1, forward strand.
TAGGGGGATGATAATCATGACACCCCATTTCACAGGTGAGGAAATTATGGATAGAGAATGAGAGAATTGTGCCAGGTTGCAGGGTGAGTAAATAATGGATCTGAGCTCTCTGCCAGATCATGCCTTCCTGGGAGAGGCTTTGTGCCATCCACTCTCCCACATTATTATAGGAGCCTCAGAGTCTTCCTAGCCCAGGGACCAGTGGAGAAATAATGGGAGAACAGAAAAAAGATGTAGTTGCTGTGCAAATTTTCAAAGACCCAAGAACCAAATTGCTTTGAACAGTAGGAATAGTTACAAGACTCATTTTTAGGAATCAAGAGACCTTAACACTAGCCAAAGGGAAATCGCACTTACCTAGATTAAGACACTGTGTACTTTTTCTTTGATGCACTCTCCACAAGAGAATCTAGATTTAATTGTGTGATCGCTTAATTAAGTCTGTCTCCACCGATAGGCAGAAAGTTCCATCAGAGCAGGACTTTTATTTGCGCTTTTGCACCGCATTTTATCCTCTCATCTAGCACAGTGTCTGGCACTCAGTAAGTATTAATTGAATGGTTGAATGAACAGACTAATGAGAGGACCAAGACTCTAAAGAATGATGGAGAAAAAAAAAAAAAAAAACGACTTTCAATTTAAAATAAGGAATCTCATGTTAAATAATGAGAAGACTTAGATGGGCAGTCTGTTCAACACAACCCACTTTTTTTTTTTTTATTCCGTATGTTTCAGAATAGAATCACATCAGCGTGGCCTTTATTTTCAGTTGCTGGCACCTCATTATGGGAGATCAAAAAAAGCCAAGTCTCTTGAGGGTGAGAGTAAAGGAAAGAGTGGGAGAAACAGTAGCCTGATGGAACAAAAAATAAAATTCCTGATATGATAGAATAGCCACAATTATGGAGAATGTAGCTTCCCAAAATGTGCAGTTGGAATCAGTCATGATTACCATCGCTTCTGGGACATAAGCCTAATTCCAAGCCTAACAAGGCATGCACGTACATGGTGTTCTTTGGATTAGAGTTCTTCAGCTTTCTGACTGTGTCCACTTAAAGATGGATAGCCCCATTTCTTGGAAGATTCCAGAGTCAGGGAAATAGGCAAAGCTTAGCAGTGGATCTTCACCCTCAACCCTGACCTCATTAGTACTAAACTAACCTGAGCCATGTGTGTGTGATTCCAAGCTTAGCCTCTGCATTTTATCTTCCTTCTTTCTTTTGTCTTCACTCAAGTTTTGTAAAGGTCATTGTGAGGTCAGGTTAACATATGCAGCATCTCAAAATGGTAAATGGCCTGTAATGAGGGTAACGATTGCACACACTCAGCACCTCTGATTTCTTGTAAAGGAATATTAGTTGCTAACAGCCATAGAATGAACATTCCTGTAAGAGTTCAGATTTGTTTCTATTGAATACCAAGTTTCTAACTTGCTGCTCTAAAATCAGGTGGAATTTTTGCTTTGAAAAGGAAAAAAAAAACAATTTATACATAAGTTCGAAATTATCAATATAACCTTTTATTTTTAACTTTAAACAATAGGTTGGGGGAGAAGGAGTTGATTTTCCAAATGCAACTGGCAATGCAAGAAGAGTCTTATTGATAGGTGCTTCCACTTTGCACATTCTCCAGTCTCTGCATATGTTAATGTTAACAAGGGAAAAAAATGCCCTAGTAGTTAAACATTAACCTGGGTCTTTAAAAACCAGGTCTTCTTCAACCTTAGGTGCATGCTTTTTCTCCTCTGGTTCATTGTTCTTCAACTGTCTCTGTGCTATTCCCTCACCATGTGACATATTGTCTCAGGTTTCCATTTTAAGGACTCAAAATGTATAATTCTGATTTGATGCATAGTAGGAGTTCCAAAGATATTTGTTAAGTAACTCAATTAACAGCAGAGGCAAACCCTCAAAGTTGCTCAGCATTATGCTCCTCTCTGGAGAAATTTGCTGACATAAAAAATTTTCCCTCGAATTAAGATATCAGGTGCACCATTACATTCAGACTTGAACAGAGCTCAAATAAAGACATTGTTCCTTCATTGCTCCCAACAAGTGCCCCTTCCATATCTGGAATGCCAAATCTTGCTCATTCAAGTTTTCTTCCAAGACAGATTCTAAATCTTCATTAATGTTTATAAAACATTTTAAAATGTTCCTGAAAGCCATTAAGGAATGAAATGCTACTAGAAGTTCTAGCCCAGCTGGAAGTCAAGTTCATCAAATATCTCCAGGAAGAGTTCTCTAGCTAATTGGACTTTTCTTATTTTCAGACACCTGCCAGGAATTTTTTACATCCTAGGTTCTTAACTACATTGTAATTTCTGGGATTTGGTTTTCTTTCTTTCTAGAAGATCCCAGAAATCACCCCCTTGTTTGTATTTTAATCACTGCTATGAAATATGGTAGCAGGAGGAGTGAATGAGGATTTGGAGGGACCATTTTGAATTTGAGTCCTCTATAATAAAGTTTTTTCCTTTGGGTAATAAATCCTACTAACGCAGAAACCAGAACCCTGGTCTATTCACTGAGCAATTGGAGGGAATCTGCTCGATGTTACTACTTCTAGTCATAGAAAATAAGCATTAAGGGACAATATTAAGGCATCTATAAGATGCCACAGTGCAAATTGAGCTCAATCTGATAATCACCTCAAGAAAAAATAAACCTAATTTTGCATGTTCAAGGCTGTAGCTGATCTCTCGCCCTGTGGGTACTAGAGCAAATTTCCTGATATTTCCTGTTGGTCACCCTTTGCCTCATTAAAAGTCTATAGATCAATGAGCATATGGAATCATAAGACGGTTCTGTCCTAGGAAAGGCAAATTGCAGCCCAACTTCAAAGCAACACACCTGACCTCATGCAAAAGCATTTCAGTTTATTACATTGCATGATTGTGTGTTTCAATTTATTACACTGATGACTTACCTTGTACTACTCTGTGTTCAATTATGTATTTCCTGTTCTCATTACAGACCTTCAAACGACCACAAAAATATATTCATTTAATGCTTTTTCTCTTCTTTTAAAAATTTTATCACTTAGAAAGGAGGAAGAAAATGGTTTGAGCCTCAGCTCTGGGTATAAACTCAGTTTGATTCTATGTACTTAAATTACTCAGATAATTGGAGCAAAGAAACTCTTTCACCTGAAATCGGTGAATAGTAGCTAGAAAAATATACTTGGGGGTCTTACCTATCTAGATAGTCTGCATGTATTAACATGCCCAATATGTAGCAGAATGCAAAGGAGCATAATATAAAACATTTGGGATGCAAAAGAGACCAAATAGACAAAAAGGTAGGATTTTGTAAGGAGATGGGGGCAATGATTTGAGAAACATGTTCTAATTGAGAATCATCCACTTTCTTTCTTTCTTTCTTTTTTTTTTAGAGAGGAGAAAGAGAGAGAGAGAGAGAGAGAGAGAGAGAGAGAGAGAGAGAGAGAGAGAGAGAGACAGTTTTTAATATTTATTTTTTAGTTTTCAGTGGACACAACATCTTTATTTTATTTTTATATGGTGCTGAGGGTAGAACCCAGCGCCCCACACATGCCTGGCGAGCACACTACGCTTGAGCCACATCCACAGACCCCACTTTCTTGATTGGTAATTTCGCAAAATCTTATTTGTGAAAAAAGGAGATCTGTAGTTGCTCTTCATTTTAAATGACATGACTTTTTTTAAAAAAAATTTTAAAAGCCTAAATTCAGCAATGCTGATTAAAGAAGATATTTATAATGAACCACATGAGTCGGTGTTTTCTCTCACTCTGTGGAGAAAGAAACAACGAAAATGATCTAGGCTTTGTCTTATACTAAAATAGGTCTTTCCAGTGGGTCATGACTTAAGAAACAAAGGCTATGTCTTGTTCCATCCCCATAACTCTCTTTCTGAAGTTTGAGATCTATTTATTGAGGACAGTAATGAGTGATGACTTAAATACTAAAGCTTCTAAGAGAAATAATTCAGTTATGTTCATTTACCCTAAAGAGGAAATGAATGGAGATGACAGTGAATTGGGACTTTCCACAGTCTGAGGTTCCTAGTCATTGACTGAATCCATAAAGGCAGCTGGTTTTTCCTGAGATCCTGTCATTCCTCTACCTACACCTCCTCCTACCATTACTGAGGTTGGATAATACTTACTCCTAGGGACTGTTAGCTATCCTATCTTGAGTTATCCATTAGAAGTTCTGATCTTTCTACTCTTTAGTGTATTATCACTTGCCTTTTTGAATGCCATTTCATTCTTCCCCCAAATTACTTTATCCTTATTTATCAAAAGACCATGCATTTGGCATTTTTAAATTGGAAACAAATGGTATTATCACAATAAGAACACAAAATTATTAGACTCGTTACTAGAGTCATTAATTCAGAGCAAAAGGTTGACTATGAAAAACACTGGACAAGCAACCAGCAGCTTAGGTTACACAATGGCAGGCAATCTATTTATTTTCCTAATTCTTTTCACCAATTTAATTCACTTTGGTATCTTGATGCATCCTAAAATCCATTTGTCATTTGTTTACTTCATTCCTTGTTTATTTACCTGATAAAAATTTATGAATGTCTAAAACATTGCTAGGTCCTTTGCTAAGTGCTAGAAATATGGAGATTTAAAGGGAACACTTCTTGACCGGGTCTTCTGCTAATGTAAGGCTCCTTGAGATTGCTGTCCCCTTCTAATTCTGACTTGTCCCTCTCTCCCTGGGACATCAGGAGGAATAAGACATGGAGTTTCTGGATTCCTTTTTCCAAGGTCATTGAGACAAACACACAACATTGCTATTATCCAGAGCTTCCTATAAAGCTCTTTTTCATCTGGCACCAAACTCCATTTCATGTTCACCCTGACTTCAAGTAACTATTTTTGATTTAAATCATTCTCGTTCTGATCCCCTTTTTTCAACATCACAGAGCTATGCTTCAGCATCACCCAGCTGTGCCTCTTCTTTACCACCTTCTTGAGGTGAAACCCTTTCAGTGGTGTGCAAATCAGGAAAGGCAAAGACACGATCAGGAGCCGCCTTTGCTGAGAAACTCTCCTCATTATAAAGGCATCTGATAACCTATTTTGAAATATAAAACAGTCCTTTCAGACTGCAGTTGAAAAACACAGAATTTTGAGATTTGTCTTGAACGCCTCCCTTCAAGGGCTGCTTAATGAATTCCTGAGTTTAAAGGGAGTCAGAGAAGAAAAGTCTCCTCTTTGCTTTTCCTTTGTTCCCTTAAGAAATTAAAACGCATTCTGATTTATGGAGGCCGTTCTAAGGCATGGGTGTCTAGGATCCCATTTGCCAGTCACATCTTGCAGCGATGGTTCCTGGAGCCATCTGCAGGGAAGGACCCTGTGCCAGGCGTTCTCCCACCAAGAACAGAGGGCACAGTCAACTTAGGATGACTCCAGAAGAGTTCATTTACAAAACGTCTAACTATAAACGGTGCAGGTGGGGTGTTAGGGAGCCCCAGGGGGTGGTACAGGAACCTGAGGCTGTCAGCAGCCGCTGGTGTTAGCTCCAGGCCTTCCAAGAGGGGGAAGAGTCCTGCAAGTAGGCTGCCTGGAAAGGTGGAGTGACTTTATCTGGAGGGGAGCAGCTACTCCATAGCGACCTTTAGGAAAAGGAACCAGAGAAAACAAGTACATCTTCCATCTCTAGTTTATGTTCTCCTTTGGCTGAATTCACCTTAAATCTATTGGGCTCATGAGTTCAGCAAAGATGTCCCTGGAGGTCAGTTTCCTGGGGTACAGATCAAGGCAAAGAGAGGTGGAAAGTGTATCCAGAGGGTCCAGTGGAAAGTATCTGCCACAGCAGGAGGCATGCTGTTTCATTGTCACCTCCCCAGGGGACCCAGGAAGTAGCTTCCACCTCATCTCCCTGCTGTAGGATAAATATGCGTCCTGGTTTGCTCAAAACAGTGTCCATTATGTTTCTTGTATATAATTACGAATAGTGTGTGTTTTTACTCTCAGAAGTATCTTGATTTAGAGAGTAAATTTCATGTGTGTCCTCCCCTGTTTCAATTTCTTACCTGTAGGGACTCTATGCCCCAAGCTACCAGGGTGTCCCTTTAAAATAGAGAAGAATGGAATCTTGTGAGTCACATGTGTTCAGAGTTCTGGCAGAGCTTCCCATATCACTCACAAAACACAAAACTCCTCCCTGTAGCCTCAAAGGCCCAAGTCCTCTGCCTCCCTTCTGCCTTTCGGATCTCATCTCTTTGTTAGTTTTCTGTCACTGCAACAAAATGCCTGAGATAGTCAACTTTTAAGGAAGAAAGGGTTATTTTGCTCACAGTTTCATGATTGGTTAGCCCATTGCCTATGGTGAGGCAGTACATTATAGCGGAAACACTTGGTTGAAGAAGCTTCTAACCTAATTGCAGCTGGGAAGTGAAAGAGAAGAGGAGTTATGTTCTCAATATCCCCTTCACAAGCATACCCTAAAGACCAAACTTTCTTCCAGGGGACCCCTTCCTCCTAAAAATTCCACCACCTCTCAATAATGCCTTGAGTTGGGGACCAAGCTTCAATGCATGGACCTTTTGGAAACATTCAAGATCCATATGGTGGCCACAGACTTCCACCTTCCCCTGGTTTCTTCTGCCCCAGCCATGCCCTGGGGCCTTTGCACTTGCTTTTCTGTGAGAAAAGCTCTTCTCCAATTGCATTCTTGTGTTTCCTTTGTTTTTGTAATTAAAAAATCACCTAGGAAGAAGCCTGGGACCACCAATTCTATGTTCCTGCCCACAGTAAAATCATTCCACACACCCAAGCTTGCTTTCATCTTGACATTTCATATCATCTGTATATTTGTCTATTTTCTACTTTTCTCCACTAGAAGAGAATAAGTTTTCTATGAACAGATATATTTCTTTTTAGAAATCATCATAATTCTAGAGTTTAGTAGATTGCCTGACTTTCATTAGATGTTCAACAAACATTTCTTGGGGAAATCAAAACTATAGGTATAGAAGATAAGAGCTGGATTTCAATCCATGAATAACAGAATGATTTTTAAGTGTCATTGAACTAACTAAGGAACTGAGGAATATGTACTGTATAAATTCTAAGGTATAATGCAAACTAAGGGTGATTATGAATGTTCTTTTCACGGTCATCAGCATACAGAATGAATACACAGATTAAACTATTTCTTTTCTTTTTTTTTTTTAAAAGAGAGAGTGGGAGAGAGAGAGAGAGAGAGAGAGAATTTTTTAATATTTATTTTTTAGTTCTCGGCAGACACAACATCTTTGTTTGTATGTGGTGCTGAGGATCGAACCCGGGCTGCACGCATGCCAGGAGAGCGTGCCACCACTCGAGTCACATCCCCAGCCCCAGATTAAACTATTTCTTGAGGTTCTTTTATTCATTTGAATCTTTGATTATAAGCATTATATATTTTGAACTTAATTTTCTTAAATTTATTAAGAATGTTTCTGATAAGGAATCCCTTTACTGCATAAATAAGTACTTCATTCTTTTAAATATTCATGAGTCATACCGAGAACATGGGATTTTATGTTTGGTTTCTTCATACCCAAAGAGGATGAGTGAATTACACCAGATCACACACCTAACCAGTGTTGAGTACAGTATTAATACATAAAGAAGTAAAGATTGCATTTTAAAAGAGACAAGGGATAAAGTTTGAGATGAGAGAAAGGCTTGGTTTAAGAAAATTGTCATGACGGTTGATCTCACTGGAAATGACTTGTGGGTGTGTATTCTCTCATCAACCTTGTCGTCTGGGAAGAGATTCATTTCTTTTTATCCAGCCAACCAAAAGGTGGCAGACTACACAACACAACATTTCACCTGCCCTAACATTTGGGAAAGAACACAGCATTCACTTTATATTATTCACATTCTCTTTAACAATATAAGGCATTTCACATATGCAAAGATAATTTTGAAACCAAAGCCATGGTTGAGCTTATTACAGGAAAAGAATCTATTTTCTTGTAATATTATGTTATGGTTTAGATATAAGGTGTCCCCCAAAAGATTATGTGTGAGATAATATAAGACTATTCAGAGGTGAAATGATTATGAAAGCTGTGGATTTACCAGGTGGTAACTCTAGGCAGATAGGGTGTAACTGAAGGAAGTAGGTCACTGGGGGTTTGCCTCTGGGGTTTATATTTTGTCTTTGCTTCCTGGTTGCCATGTTCTGAGATGCTTTTCTCTACCACATGCTTCCATCATGATGTTCTGCCTCCTCTTGGGTCTGAAGCTATGAGGTTGACTGATCATGGACTAAACCTCTGAAATGGTGAACAAAAACAAGCTTCACCTTCTCTAAGTTGTTTTCTTTAGGTCTTTGTTCCCAGTGATGCAAACTTGATGAAAACATTATCACTCAGGGTTTTTAGTCACTCCATTTTCGAGTCATATCTAGAGTTTTTCAAAACTCAGAAATGACTAGAAAGTCAGAATAAGGAAGGTATGAAGGGCCACGAGAAAGCACCTGGGTGTGGTGACAACTCCAGCTTCCATCTAAGCCTCACAGGTATGATTTTTACCATTTTTTTATGAATGAAGATGTGGAAGCCCAACACAATTTCATAACTTGTCCACAATGACTCAATAATTCTGATATTTCATAGGGCCAGGAGGGATTTAACCCATATCTGTCTATCTCTAAAAGCCATGACCTTTTACTTAGACCATTCAGCTTTTTCATTCCCAGACTTACAGAACTAAAAGGACATTTTATTACTAGGGTTTAAGCCAAGTCCATGCCCAGGCTCTACCAGCTCAGGGATCTAAAGCAATTTCAAAGAATCAAAGTTAACTCAATCGAATTTAGAACCAATTTGTTTCCATTCTCTTGAGGAAGAAAGGTGTCAGCTATTACCATTTCTGCCATCAGACTTTATCACTTTCAAAGGGCCACAACTTACCCTATTCTCATCGAATTCTTGAATTCTTAGATTTTTCATTCAGACCTCAAGGTTTTAGAGGCACAAGATTTTTTTTTTTGTAAAACACATAACTAAGACTATTCTCCCTCTTTCTCTGTGTGTGTGTTTATAAACATATAAAACAACTACGTTAGATTTTCTTTTCTAGAGTGATATTATGGAGTAAGACATTGATTAATGCACATCTTTCCCTGTTAAATAAGATATATTCAACAATTTTTCATCCTTCAAAAGATTCTTGAGCATAGAGCATTTATATGTCCACAGATCAGCTTTGCAAGCCTCACCTTTCCTTTTCTAGCAGGAAATATATGATTTACCTTTAATAAAAAAAGTCAATATCCTTGTATGTTTCAGGAACATACTAAGTTTGATAAGTATTTGTTAGTACCACCTGCTATGTGCTCAATGGAATGCAGGAAGAAGATTATGATATAATCTGTGACCTTTAGGGAATTTTAATGTCATACAGGAGCCAGGAAATACACTCACATTTGACAAATTTCTATTTTAAAAAGTCTGCTTGAATGTTCACATAGCTCATAGCACAATAAACTCTTTGGAGGCATAGAAAAACTATGGACTACAAATTAGCAATACCTGATGCAACTCAGTTCAATGGCAAAATATAGGTCAAGTATGGCTTTCCTGGGACCTCAGTAATGTCTCTCAGATATCCCCTCTCCTCTATTCTTACCACCATGGTTGATTTTTTTTTTTTAATCATTAAAGCACTTGCTATTCCAAACTCAGATGTTTGTCAGAATTACAAAATATTGGGCCCCAAGAACCCCCAGTCAGAAGCTACATTTCAACATTCAGACATTCTTACATATTCAAACTGCCTTGCATTTAAAGTCAGATGATTCCAACTAATCAGGAAAGCCTTCTTTCTCTTTTTGGCATTCCATGTTTCCATGGGTCTTCCAGCGTTTTAACCCAACACAAGGTTCCCAGTGGAAATTTATAGGGTTTCTTCACTCAGAACCAATGGTTTCCTTTTCTGTGGTCCCAAAGTCTTTTGTTCATACATCAGTGGAAGTCTTTGTCCCCGGTGGGATATAGGTTTAAACATGACTGATGGTCTTAGCTGAGGCAACTGAATAGACTGCAGGTGTCATTATGAATTAGTTTATTAGTTGCATTCTAGTATGACAGCTGGGTTGGCAGGAGCAAAATGAGACTGAATTTTAAAGCAATTATCCTAGATAGTTTGGTTTTGCATCCCTCCCTTCCAGTGCATGATTTGTTGGAAAGAACATGGGACTTCCTATCTCTGTCACTTTCTAGTTGCATGATCTTAAATAATTAACCCCTATAAGCAAGCCATCATCTTTAAAATATGAATAATAATTAGAACTGTTTCCCAAAACATTTTTCTGCGAACATATTTGTGAGAATTAAAAGCGATAATTGATGTGCAAGCATTGAGATAACTAGAAAGTATTGTATACAAAATACTCATTATTTTTCATTAATTTACTTCCTGAATATAATTTGAACATTGCCCCCTAAAAACTGTGCTACATATCTAAATTATCAAGATTATTAAGAAATGGTATTAGTCCAAATAATGAACAGTATAAGAGGAGACAGATGCTAAAAAAAAAACTTGCAGACAATGTGTAAGTTGTTAGTTAGCAGTACAAAAACTAATTAAGCACAATATTACCTCATGGAGGAGGTGCTATTTCAGTTACACCCCCTCTCCTAAATACCCTGATTGAAGCCAAAATTATGAAAGTCTTTCACTAGAAACATGCTTTTTTTTTGTTTTTTTATTTTGTCTAGATAGATATAACTGCAAAATTCATTAGATTGCAGAATTTTTCTTTTCTTTTCTTTTTTTTTTTTTTTGTACTGGGGATTGAACACAGGGATACTTAACCACTGAGCACATCCCCAGCTAAACTACGGAATCTTAACATCTTATAGATCCTTAGATGACGGGACTTTTCTTCCTCTTCATCCCCATGGTGCTGTAGCACAGTGCCAGCTCTCCCATCTCATCTTCCCCTCATACCTTTCCAGATCAGTACACACTATTTTCTAATTTTGTTGTATTTGGCCCAAATTGTTATTTCAAGCCAAAGTTTTCTATGTCTGTGATGCTCTCAGTGTTTATCATTTACTTTACTTCATGGAAAGTTCCTGGAAACAGTTACATTGTCCACAAGGCATCCCTGTTGTGCCCGCCTCAGGGGACCCCTGTAGTTCTGGACTGTATCACCCAGCAAGTCACGTCCTCATACCCATGGTGCTCCTACTTCACTGCTTCATGTTCATGCCATTGGTTTTCTGCACTGAAAAGCTCCACCAAGAACCAGACTACTGGTTCATGACTCAGTTCCAGGACAAGATTTGGCCACCCACCCCATGTCAACTCTCTGGGCTCACTTCCTCATCAGTAAAAATAAAGGTGTTCAATTGTTCAACTATAATATTAAACTAGATGATTTCAAATTGCTCTCAGCTGAAACAATATATGATCTTCCATGAGAGAACCCCGCCTCATCTTTATAAAGCTTCTAATGCAAAACTGAGCTCATTTTGCATCAAAATTCATGTGCACCCCGAACCCACCTCTGCCCTACCACTCAGAGAGAAAAATGTCATCTATTTTGCAGACCCTGTCACTGTTCTACCACATAACATCCTATTATTCTTCTGAAATGGAAGATTAAGTTTCCCAGCGTGTCTGACTGAAGGCCCAATATCATCAAATACATAACTATTTGCCTGCAATTCCCCTGAGGAAGGTTATTAACAACAACTTAGTTCCTGATAAATGACTATGTTTCTGAGGTAGTGGTTTATATCAAGGTTCCTAAACACACATCATTTAAATTTGCCCAGACAGCCATGTGTCAAATAAACAGCAACTGATTATTAAAGCACATACTCATTCTTAGGCAAGAGGCTGCTGTGTAACTCTGGATGTTCTGCATCACTGATATGTTTTTCACATACTAGAATATTTAATAATCTATACCCTCTTCTTATTACCTTATGGAAGAACACTTATAGTTTTGCTGAGAAAGAAGAGTGGTTCATTGGTTGTGACCTGAAATCCAAAAATGAAACATACCTGTTAATGCAAGGTTACGTTTTTAAAGCAACATGAAATAATTCATGAAATGTTTGGGCTGCAAATAAGCTAAGGCTCTCAAGGTCAAGTCCCCATTTCAAGATCAATTACAAAATGAGTCATGTAGTTATTTGCCCATGAGTGTTCCTTGAAGGGACAGAAACCACTTCATGAGGCAGTCCCCCAAATGTGGACAGTCTTCAAGTCTAAAAGTGTTTCCCCAGGAGCCTGTTAGGCTCGTTTCTAGTTGTTCTCCTACATAAGCAGCCACTTATAAATGGAAAGAAAATAAACCAAGGAAAGAAGATTTAGTCTATTCGAGGAGCATCTACGGTTTCTTTTCACATTTTGTATGTGATTGCAAGAATTTGTGAGTCACTATATCAGTGAGTTTATAGCATGTTCTTTGAAATCACATAGACCTGGATAGAACTGGATTTAAATTCCAAATGTTCCCTGTATCTACTAGGCAAGGAAGGTATCTACTTCTGTATGTCTTAGTTTTGCCACCAGGAAATGGATTATATTTGTCTTAATGAATTATTATAAAAATTATCTGGCATTATGTATATCAAGCATACTAGGCTCAATACAAAGAAAATGCTCCAAACATTTTTATTTTAGTATTTGTGTTTGTCAGCTTTTCATTGCTGTAACTGAAATACCTAACAAGAACACCTTAGAGGAGGGAAAGTTTATTTTGGCTCAAGGTTCTGGAGGTTCAGTCCATGGTTGTTGGAGTCCATTGGTTTGGGCCCAAGGTGAGGCAGGAAATCACTGCCAAAGAGCATAGTAGAAGAATGCTATTCAATTCATGTCTATATCCAGGAAGCAGACAGATAAGAGAAGGGGCCACAGGGAAGATTTACCCTTCCAGAGCATGTCCCCAGTGACCCATCTCCTCTAGTTATGTGCCACCTGCCCAAGTAAACAACCAATAAATCCATTCAAACTGGGATGAACTGATGAACTGCTCTCATAATCTAATCACTTCTCCCCTGAATATTCCTGAATTAACACCAGAGCTTTAGGGGCATACCTTATATCCAAACCACAACAGTAATCCTAGTACCAACATTGAACAAAAAAGTCACTATGATTCTGTTTTATGAAGGTAGCAATTCCATGTAGAATCCTCTCTTCTTTTGAGTTTAACATGACCAATTACAACTTAGTCCTGCGTGTGAAAAGTCTTCTTCTACCTTCGACAGTCCCCTGGGTCATGTATAGCCCTTGTAAAATATTACATATTCACTAGACCATAGATGACCAACAAGCACAGGCTGAATCCAAGTCATGACCTTGCCTCTGCCAGTCACAACAGTAATAACATCAATGCCATAAAATATCCAACCACCTGTGCTGCTTGCTGCACCATACAGCATTCAGTATGGGTCCTGACACTGGTTGATGTACAGCAGATAACTCAATAAAATTTTGAGCACATGTGTGAATGAGAAAAAAATGAAAGAATCAATTAGCCAACTAAAGAACCAGTGAGTCACTAAGCTAAGGAAGACAAATAGGCAATAGAGAAGAAGAAACATGAGTTTTCTCAGTAGCTTGGGAGGGGGATAATATGCTGTCAGGATTTCACTTTCTCAGGAAAGGAAAGAACTCTGTCACCTGTTGTCCTGGATGCTTTAACTCTGCTCAGGTTTTCTAGGGGTGTGCTTAAATCTCATGCTGACTTGAGAATGGTTTGTTCTCCTTCTTCCAATATTTGCTTCCTCTCCACACTAAACACTGTTCTTCTTTTAAAAAATATATATATCTTTATTTATTTTACTTATTTATTTTTTATGTGGTGTTGAGGATCAAACCCAGTGCCTCACAAGTGTGAGGCAAGCGTTCGACTGCTGAGCTATAAGCCCAGCCCCACTGAACACTGTTCTTACACATCCTCACTGCTTCCCCTGACTGATGGCTGCCCCTTTGTTCCTAGAGTGGGCAAAGAATTCCAGTATTAGCGTTGTCATAGGCTCCAGTTCACATCAACTTCTAACTAAAGGATAGCCTCAGAGTCTAAAGCTGAATAAGGCCTCAATGTCACTATTGCTTTAACCAGGATTCTGAGTTAGGAACACAGGTTTTCAGCTTTGTCAGAATCAGATACAATATTAGAGGTCCAAGGAGTTTAAACCTGTAAATGATTTTGTTAACCAGGTCATTGACAGAAATGACGGAGTCAGACTGACTGACTTGGTCTTATTATTTTCTCTTTACCATTACCCTTCTTTTTGCTACTGCCTTCCCTGGTTCTCACTTGGTGTTTGCTCTGCAGATCTTTCGGGAAAGCCGTGTGCTATAGGGAACTCCTCCCTGAGGCTGGCTGATGGGAATAGTTGCCTGAAGAATCAGCCTGTGTGACAGAGCTGATCCATTCGATGATTGTAAATGGATCATTATAAACTCAGCATAATGATGCAGTAATTACCTAAGAGGGGATGAATTTGGGGAGAATTGTCTAGGCTAAATGATTTGTAACATATAGTATTTCAGCATTTAAACTAAAGTGATCACATAAACGTTGCACTTGACTGGTACAGGTCTTCCCTCCCTTCTATCTTTCCTTCCTTTCTTCTACCCTGCTCTGTAGGGCTTATATTCTTGTGGTTAGCAATAGCCACTGAGTCTACTATTTCAGAACACACACACACACACACACACACACACACACACACACACACACATACACACACTTTTACTAGCCACATACTGAAAATGAAAATTCTGGAGAATATCTGATTTGTGAATTGTATATCAAATATCTATCCCTGGGCCAATAACATAAATATAAAAAAGACTCTTGAGCCAGATTGTCACCAGAAGTGATGGATGTATGGAAGTTTTCATTTAAACCTTGTAGGTACAGAAGAAGACGACACACTTCTTAGAAACAGAGGGCAATTTTAGGGGTAAAAGGCAGCTATATATTTGTTAGTATGTCTGTCCAGCTACCACCTTAGAAATACTTTACAATAATTTCCATATTGGAAAATGACTTCTTCATATTTGAAAAAAACCTCATGATTTCTACTACTTTATCTTGTATCCAGGAACTAAGTGCTATAGCTTGTAGTTTTGTCCTTGCTTGTAGCAAAGTGTAGACCAAAGAGAGGAGGCTTAACCTTCCTGGTTCTATCTTCTCTGTGTAGATTCCTTAACACTACTTGGTATATAAACATGATGTACCATGATGTCTTTCCACTCTGGATACTCTATTTTGGCTTGTGATGCTAACCTGTAATGTACAAAAGTGAAGAACTAGCTAAAGGATGTTGAACAATAGAAGAAAAAGCTTAAAGTGGAACTAAGTAACCAAGAAAAGAAGATGAATTGATTGAGAAACAAGAAGAACCTGCAGGTGTAAATGCCTGAGGGTCTGGCTACATGCACTGGGCGGAAAATAGAGAAAATCTCTCATAACATCCCTGTAGCAGAACTAAGGATCTTAGCCAAGGCCCTATCATGTGCATTTAGAGAAAGGAAACTACCTGCTGGGAGAGAATCCAACTCCAGTGAATCCAAAAAAGTGAGAAATACAAAGTTTTCATGATTATGAAGCAAAGTACTATATCAAAAAACAGAATGGGATTCAAAATCAGGCACCCTCGCGTTAAGCTCAAGATCTAGCATTTCCTGACTGTGCTACCCAAATAAAATGGATGACTCTACCTTTGACATAGTTTCCAGAACTTCAAAGTAAGGATAACAGTAAACTCATGTTCTCTTCTTCACAGAATCATCATGACTTTCCTGTGAGAGTAAATACTTCTCACCCAAACTGGCCACATCTTGATATTGTATCTACCCTGTGCTCATCACTAAGCTTCCATAAAAAATAAAAAGGTGATGTTCAAGAAATGCCTAAAATGGAGGAAAAAAACAATCTTGAATAAGAAACTCCAAATCCTCCACAGGCATGATAATAAATTATTTTAAGGGCACATCCAGCGTATGGAAGATGAGATCAAAACCTTGGGCCAATGGCCAGTCCAGGAACCTTTTATCACCTACTGTTTTGAAGTGTGTTATACTGCTTTGCGTAGGCTCTGTCTCCCTCCATACACTCTTCTAGAGATGGCTGCGTGTCATGGTGAGGTACACATATTCTGTACACAGCTCATAAAATACTTTGGGATTTTGCTAGAGGAAAGGTACTAAAAATGATATTATTACTCCACATAAATTTAGAAAAATCTTCTTGACAAGGTAACGGTTTTTGATCCATTTTCAATTTTTTGGCAGTCTCAACACCCCTAGGGTTTTTGGTTTTCCTGTTGCATACTGTAGTAGACAGGTTAGCTCACACATGAGGGGAAGCACTGGAGGCCTGCCTCCTGTGGAGATTGAGGAGTGATATTACTATTGCAGGGAGAAAGACTGCAGTTTGAGCCAAACTCATTACCTCTTTGTACGCAGTGTCAATTCTCTGTGTTAAAAATAGTCCAATCTGATGTGTTTTAATGGAATAAAGCTTCACCAGAGCAATGATGGAAAACAAATTGTATGGGACTCTTATACAATTGAGTAGTTGCAATCTGCATCTGAACATTCATGGAGAGTCTGTTGTTGAATTTGGATTTGATAAATATCAAAGGAATAATGCCAAATGGGCTCCTCACAGCTGCTAATGATTGACAGCTGTCAAATACAATGACAAATCAGGCTGTCTCTCAAGAGAAACATGATTCACAGAACTCATTACAGGTGGATGGATGGTGCACACAGTCTAGAGATGGGTCTTTAGGTATTATTCTCTGAAATGTCAATGGGGAGTACACACTTGTATACATGACCAAGTCAATCCTTTCACCTACTGTACCAATTACCTCTTCTATACCAACTAAATTCCTGACTAGCTAACAGCTGGCCCTTCATGTCCAACCAACTGGAGCAGCTGTTTATATTGAGAGATTCACATCAATGGACTTATTTATTGCATGTCTGTCTCCTTACACTATCTATTTCTCAGCTCACTCTATCTGCCTATTGACTTCTTATTATTGTTCTCAAGCTACAACAATGAACCAGAATTTAGAAAACAAAATAAAATTAGGTGTCTTTTGCCCAGAAGGATTTCTGTATTTCCTGGGTTCTCACTAAGTATGAGTAATAGTCTCCTTCCCTCTAGGCCAGGTATGTAACCAAGTATTTAGAGGTTTACCATAAATCAAAGCTCAGTGCAAACAGGAAGAAGGTAATGAGAGAGTAGAGAAGGATTTTTAAAGGAGAAGAAAATGCATATATCCACTCTGTGATTTGGATATTTTTCAATTATATGACTAGATAGAGATTAAAAAAATTAAAGAATACATGTGCAAATCAGCTTTGTTTTAAAACTTTCTGAATTTTTTTAGTTCTGTAGGGTGCTGGGTTTTAAGAGCAGTTTTCTTAACAATCTCTCTGGGAAGGATTTCCTGTTGGGTGATTGTCAAGTAATCTCAGGGGATCACAGATATCCACTAAGATCCCAGATCTGTCAATCTTCAGCAGCACTTTGACGTTAAAAATTAGGAAGGAAGAAAATCTATAAAGCACTGTGGTGAATTTTCATTTTGGCATTCTCTAAGTTAGAATGTTTCTGAGCAGGCATGTTATATCTTGGAAAAGTCCTATACAATTGTTTAAAATAGGTACGAATTTGATTTCTTGGAATTCTGATGAATATATATCCTCTAAGAACACATGGAGAGCCTTTGCTTTTGCAATGAGGTAATAGTTAAAAATAAGTCTAGTCAGAGTCCATTTCAGATTTTGTAAAAGCTTAGTGGTTTTATTAATTGAAATCAGGGTCAGTCTTATTTCTGACCCTAACATATTTTCTGTGGCTTTCCTGGGAAGACTTCCAACCAGACTGCTCTTTTTAAACAAACTACTTTGCAGTAATATCATAAATCATTCTTCATTTTATTAATATCATTATCTCTAATCATAATACACACATTTAGTGCTTTTTTTTATTCCTAAAAGTATCACCTCATACTTTATCTAAATTTAATCTACCACCAATTCTAAGAGAATCTGCAACTAAACTTACAGAGAAAGGAACACTAAATGCAAAGCTACTCTGTGATACATAATGGCAACCAACTTGTTAATGACAATAATGAGACTTGAACCTGAACTTCTTGACTCTCAATCCACGTTTTTTATATTATATGAGGAGGGATCGTAAAACACTGCCATAGACGGGTAGGGAGTGAGTCTCTCAACAACAGAAAAGAGTCTGCAGTTTTGTGCATAATGTATTTTATTTTCCCTATGGGGAGAGGATAAGCACCAATGAACTAGAAAATGTCACTCCTATTTTTCCAATCTTAAGGGAAAAATCTATTCCTAGAGACAGAGAGACTGGTTACCAGAAAGTAGCTGTCAGTCTTTATTCAGGCCACCTGCAACCACCTCTCCACAATGAGGAGGTAAATGGAGACAATTTTTCAAAACTAAGATCAAAACTAGGAAAGTGTATATGTGCAAATGTTTACTTAATAACTAGAAAAATACTTATTAAGTAAAGTGCTTTTAAGAAATAATGGATTACTTTGAACTGAAAACTTGGAAATTCTATGGAATTTCAAAAGGATAAAAAAAGAAAAAAAGTGTCGGATTGGGGTGCGGGGGGGGGGGAGGACATCAACCTGACCTTTGAGGCATTTTCAATCTGAATCATATACCATATAACAAACACATTGACATAACGAGTTAACCACTTTTGCACTTCTATTTCTTTAGCAGTAAAATAGGAATAATGAAAGCAGCAAGGTTATGATAATCATTCCAAATAATAGTAAATTGGTCAATTATATCTATGCAATTTCTCAGTAGATTAGGGGAATCTGTAGGTGGTTCCTAGAAGATCTCTTGATACTTATACTACCCTCACCAAATCAGGTGTGACCACACTCTCTTTTATGAGCCACCATTATGAATCATTCCTGACACAGTACCTGAATCTTCCAATTGATCATATGGCCTACTCATTTCTCTCCTTTAAGCTATAACCTCCTTATTAGGAAGGAACCACACCTTGTACATGGCAAGAGAGCAATGAAACTTCATTGAATGAATGCATCTCTATGTCTTCCATGTCTAATGTAAGCCTTTGATGTATTTTGGTGCCTGAATGAATCTGTCAGATCTTAAAGGCATAAATGAATATGAAATGGGGAAAAAGCATGAGAAGGAGAGTGAAAATCATCAGCAAAGGAAAGAAAGGCTATCAACAGAAAGGGAAAAAAAGAAAACCATCAATTTCTCTGTATTTGAGCATCTTTATTTCCTCACTTTGGCACTAGCCATTCCATTTCTCAGAATCACAGACAATAGTATCCAAAATGCTACGCTGTATAGATGACAATGTTTTATTAGAGGAAGGTAAGTTAACCTCCATACCTATCATCTAAATTTGTAGTCTCAAATCATATTGTTAGTAAATCCGTATCTCCCAGGAGTTTGGCTGTTGTAAATTCCAGAATAGGAGCAATTTCTTGACCATTCAGGAAATAAACTCAAAATTGACTGGGAGGATAAAGATTGGATTCTAGAACAACTGATAGTCTATCTACATGAGCTGAATTATTGTGGGAGTGGAACAGCCTCCTACATTAGTCTGTCTGTATAGACGATGATCAAATCATCATTAGGGATTATCAAACCCATCATCATCCAGTGACTGAAATCACAATGCATCCTGTCAAAACTTACTCCTATAAACAAATGTTCAAAATGACTCTTGAGACTCCAGAGTTCAAAATAGCCAAGCTGCTACAATGAGAGAGTAAAGGCAGTAAACCTGCTGTATGTTTTGGTTTTGTCTTTATACATTAAAGGAAGTGAAAAATGAAGTTTCTCTGTGTAGAATCAACTATAATGTTGTAGCCAATGGTCATTTTTAGCAGTTATTTTTAATCATCTAACAATACTTTATAAATTTAAGTAGAAAAATTTGGTGATAAAGAGCTTTATCTGTCACATAGAAAGGCAGAAAGATTCATAATGAAGGGAAACAGAAGCTAAAACAGGATGCTGGCTTCATCTCAGGAGTGGAATTTTGCCAAGGAGTCAGAGAAAAGCGGGCTGCTTCAGAAAAAGCATTTGAAGTGCCCCAAATGGTTATCCTTCCACCAATCTTTTCTGAGTCACAATCGAGATTCTCTGGGTGAGGGTTGTCTGCAAAATTAGGATGAATTTTGTCAATCAAGAGAAGCCCCTCATGAACCAAAATAACTCCAAAACACAAAGATGGCTTCAAAGATTTTGCAAGGTATAATCTTGGGTCCTCTGTGCATGCCATGTGCCTTTACAGGAAGAGCCTCTGTCTTCTATGCCTATTGACATGCTTGCTTCTTGGCATGGAACAGTTCAAGTATATGTTCTCATATGCCCTCCCTCAGGATCTCCACTAGAGATAACCACTCTGGCTGCTGTACTTGGTATCACTCATTTGTTCAAAAATAAGGATCCATTATGCATCTGGCACAAAAAGTCATGTAAGGCATGTGCTTAAGGCATCTTGGAGCCATGCAAGGCAGCAATTATAGCACCAGATGTAACACTGGAGGCAAGGAGGTAAGTTTGGAGGATACTAATTGTCCAGATAAGAGAAGAAAGTTCACCTGTGAATTAAAGGAATGACAGCAGAAACAAAGAAGAGGAGACTGATTTAAGAAATGTACATGTACCTCTAAAATATCCTGGCATTTATCATTTTCTGACATTTATTGTGATTATTTAAGTGTATATCATCTCTGTCTTCTTCTAAATCAGAGTCTTTGAGGGTTATCATTAGTCAAGCTTAATACAGTCTGTTGAAAATATTGACATTCAATATATTATGTGTTGAAATCTATCAGAAAGCCCCTCACTGTCCATTAGACTATCTTAGACCTGGCTACTTTTTCATGGTTTGGTGTCAGTTAGTGACCACAGATAAGAATGCCAATGCTCAAAACTCATAAGAGTCCTATGTTCTAAACTCATATCTTATAAATACTGGAATCAAGTATGAACACAAAATCAATGATCTGACTTATTTGGTACAATGATCTTTCATGCTATAGGAAGGTATACAGCAGCCAACTCTAAGTTAGCTATGCACCTTGGTCTTATTTTCCCAGCTGAACTTTAGATTGAAACCTATGTTCTCCAGGGAATGATATTCAGAACTTCAGAATTGGGTCACTGCCCACCACTATCATTAGGCAAGAATGAGTGAAGCCTCACTGGGAATTCAGTTGTGAACTAGTTTCAGAATTGAAATAAAATTGTGTGCTGTCTCTCCTAGGGGAGTCGGCATCCTAGGTTGGACAGTTAGTATCTCTGAGGTTGCTGGAGGGACATGCAAACAGTGCTATTCTTGTGAAAATGTAGTGTGATTAATCCCTTGTAACAAGTGGTGATAGGCAGCCACAGACTACTAACAGATGAGATGTAGTCATATGAGTTATGAACATGATAAAGCTAATCAGGTCTTCAGGTATGCAAATTTCTATTGTGTCCATCTTCTGTGGTATCAGGAATCCAATTCTGCTGGTCACAACATGGAACAAGAGTAGAAGTTCCTTAAAATTAGCCAAAATTTCCCAGCTATAGAGTAGTTCACTAATACATCACATAACATGTTTGGGGGAAAACTCTTTGGAATTTGTATATTTGTCCAAAGTCCTCAAACTCTGAAGTAATGTATTTATTCAAGGGCCCTTGATGCTGCTCAAATAGTTCTTTACCCTGTTCATTAGTCCCTGTCTTCAAAACAAGGCAGGAGCAGGTGAAAATGCCAGCCTCATTACTGTTAGTTTAGTTACTTCTCCTAAGAATCCATGTCCTAGTTTCTTTCCAGGCCAGAAATATGTTGCTAAGTTAAACAGGTAAGAGCCACCAGTATAATTCACAGAAATGTGCATATAGACCATATGTAGAATCATGCGCTGTCATTTAATGAATAAGTGTAAGGGAGTTTTCACCATCATCTCTTAGACATAATATGAGTATGGGTAATCCCAGGGAACTGGTGCATCCCAAACCCCAGAGACTAGCACAATATCTATAATATTTGTTTTTCTACCTTCAGTGCCTAGTGGAGTCTCAGACACAGTGAGTGAAAAGTACATAATTGTTGAATTATTATTTTTCCTAGGTTGCTATTTCTTCAACATTTGAAACTTCTTGGGTCTAACAACATCTCCAGTTTCTTTTTATTCCTCCTGGCTCTCCTACCTCCTATCCCCTTAGGTGAAAGGCACTTCTAAACCAGAAAATGCCTTAAATAGACATATGGGAAAGGAAGATACATTTACTTAAACACAGTGAAAATTTGTAAAACATAAAGTAATGTGAATTTTACAATTGCCTAGCTAGAAATCCATTGGAGGTATAAATGGGAATCTGCAATAAGATATTCATAAATAATCTATGAAATGAAATCTCAAAGACTGAAAGATTCTGATGATTTGCATATGCTTTATAAATATATCAAATATTATGATTCAAGAAATTAAAATAAGCTTTCAGTAATGTGTCTTATTCAGCTTTAGCTACTTACCCTAATTAGTTATCATGTCTCTTCTGACCGCCTTCTTAAGCTGCCGTACACTGAGTAGGAGGCTTGGGGTTTTCCTCCCTGCCTGAATGAGTGTTTAGTCAGGAACAAATATCTGATCTTTATACTCTCTTGATGTAGACAGTCAGTCTTGGCACACATTAATTTGCAAATGGTCAAGACAGAACATCAGTATCCATTTTACCAACCATGGATGCTTAATAGGATCCAGGTGTAAAATCTCATTATTGCTTTGGGTGTCAGAGAAGAAAGGATAAATGCAAGGGTAAAAAAGTCAATAGACATAGCCATTCCAGGTAGTTATCATTGATGTAATTTCTTTGATAATGAAGTTAAAGACAGTTTATCTCATAAGCTCAGTTTTGGTAATGTGAATAGCAAATAAATAAATACATACATACAAATGAGTTGCTTGAAACATAGGTCACCTCTCTAAAGGAAACAACTCTGGCCTTCCCACTCTAGCTGGTGGTAATTAATGTAAGTCAAAGTCATGGTTCAAATAAAAAAAAAATAACTGCAGTCAAAACTTCCTGGGAACATAAAGAAGGCCAGATATCCTAGGCTCATGAGGACTCCAAAGACTCCCCGTTTTCCTTCTTTAGGCCTGTTAGTAGGAAGAATTTAGTTACTTATGGAAATCCAAAGCTCTTGAGATAATAATAATAGTTAATATGTGTTAAATTCACTGTGTGCCAGGTACTATGCACCAAGCTAGAGGTATCATTTCATTTCAAAGCAGTTTTATAAGGTTGAGTGAAATTTTAATCCCTTTTTCATAGATGAGGAAACTGAAGCTCACAGGAGTAATCCTGCAAGGCCATTAAAACTAAGGAGAAGAGCTAATATTCACAACTTCCTGAAAAAAAAAAAAAACCAACACAAAGCTGGTGTTCTTCACCTTATGGTAACTGCCTCAAGTCAAACTCTCCGTTTTAGTGGAATCAGCCATCAAGACTTGGAGTGGTAAAGCCTACATAACATTATATTATTATTTTTATATGCTATCATGATGCAACATACAGCATCTTAATAAATTAGAGAACACACATTTTTTTTTGTCACTGTGAGCCTCCATAGCCCTACTAGACTTGATTTGAATAGAAAAAAACAATTCCAAAACTAATTGCCAACCTCCTAACTATGGCTTCTACCACTAGGTTGACCATGTTTTACAATGGATTCCCACTTGTATTTTACTGAAACAACTGTACCGAGTGTAAATTTTGTCGTTAGGAAAATTACATTCTTTATTCCTCCTTAGAACTGATGTCCCCATGCTATGTGAAAAGTGTGCTGGGCCCAAAACAGAAGTCCCATGATCATTTTCGGTAGCCTCAGTGAACAATATTAAACCACACCAGAGATGGTATCATTTCCACATAGGGAAGATCGCCCCTAAGGAAGGAAAGGTAGGAGGAATTCATAAAATTCTACAAGCCCAGTATTCTCCTGAATATTTTGCACTTTTTGTCCCTCAGTCACCTCTTTCAATTGGCCTTAGGAAAAAAAAAAAAAAGTCTCGTAGTTACCATACGTGATCAGCAGGATTCATTTTGGGGACTGCTTGCAAGATGTAGTCAAAAGACAAGCCAAGTATCAGTGGTTGCCCTATAAGAATCTCTTTCAAGATTGCATGGGCTCTAAATTGGTGACCACACCCAGGTACTTTTTAGCAAAACATAAAGTAATGTGAATTGTACAGTTGCCTCACCTGCTAGGGCAGATGCTATGCTGAGCCGCCCAGATCACTTATCAGGAGTGATTTCTTCTTCCTTCTAGAAATGCTTCCAGAAAGGGCCTCATCTGTCTGCCCTCTTTTATAATAGTCTCCACTTGACTAAAGAAAATCTCCTTCTCTATAGTCACATTTCCTTCCAGACAGCCCAAACCCAAAGACTGATCAATTAACATGTAGCTACATCTCTTTCTACTCCCAGTGAGGCTCAACCCTGAGGGGCCATGGCAGATCCTAGAGGTATGGATTGGGTCACATGATCCCAAGAGTACTCCTAAAAGTCCTGCATGCTGATGTCTGCTTCCCAGAAAACTCAACCTGTTCACACCTGTATAAACGCTTTCCTTAACCTTTTCTAAGATTAAGGAAAATGAATTAGTACGGTCTGTGAACCCATGAGAAAATAAAATGAAGGTCAGGCCATGGAGACGTGTAGAAACAGATAGCACGTTGATTAGCAAAGAAATACTTGCGCCATTCAACGTTGAATTCACAGGTAGGCCACCACTGAGATTCACATTTACATCTAATCTACTCTTGACATCCTTTCAACCATACCAGATGAGGTAAAATCTCTGAGACCCTGCTAGTGGGAACATAGAGGAGACATAGAGGGTGAAACTTGGTCTTCCTGCTGCATGACTCTGAAACCAAGATCTGCATCAAGCATAAAGCCTCCTTCCCTGCCCCCAGCATCCAGCTCTGTGAGTCTCATGCTAGTTCTTGGTATCCAAAGTTAGTCTGGAATCATGATTGGTACAGTAGTGAGAGGCTGCTGAGGGATCCAGTCAAGAATTCCAGCATCTTCTTACCACTGGTTTGTACTTGATTGCTCCCCAGGCAGCAAGAACTAAGAAGTTGAAATATCAGCGCATCAGAGAGGAGACATGTAAAAAGAGAGAGATGTTAGCATCCTAAATGTAGGTAGCCCTTTTTGTTGCTGGACAAAAATTCATGACTATCCTTTTGTTAGCTCCACTTTCCTTAGTTTGTTTATAGGAAATCCTAATATCTGCTTTTATTGTTGATCTGGAAAACGATATCAAGTTAAACAAATGAAAGGGCGTTCTTTCATAGGATAACTTCCAGCAGTGAAATTCCAAGTCCCAGCATCCTATCAGAGGCCAATGCAGTAACAAGAGCATCTTTTTTTTTTTTTTAATATTTATTTTTTAGTTTTCGGCGGACACAACATCTTTGTTTGTATGTGGTGCTGAGGATCGAACCCGGGCCGCACGCATGCCAGGCGAGTGCGCTACCGCTTGAGCCACATCCCCAGCCCCTCTGCATCTTAATTAAGGAAAAAAAAGACCATAAAGCTTGGAAGTCTTTGGGGAAGAAAGAA
Source organism: Callospermophilus lateralis (assembly GCF_048772815.1). Lineage (NCBI taxonomy): Eukaryota > Metazoa > Chordata > Mammalia > Rodentia > Sciuridae > Callospermophilus > Callospermophilus lateralis. The sequence continues at coordinate 99,973,500 of NC_135306.1, forward strand.
GGTGGAACTAATTAATATTCAACAAAAGAGAGTCATGGGATTTCATAAATCATGAAGTTAATATACCTGTCTTCTAATCATCCATGTTAGGGAGGGTTACAGTTGACAAATAATTCAAGTAATTCCTCAGAAATATATTAAATGAGTTGCTTTCTTTGACTTTTCTAATAGGTCTTTGATTAAATTTTCTAAGTGAGTAAGTCTAAATAAAGCTATCCTAACCCATCCTCTGTCTCTTCTCCTTTGGTACCCATCTTCTAAATTTATGGCAATCTGTTTACTTCCATTTCTATATTAAAAAGGAACAATTACTAAGAACCTGAGTTGGCTTGCCATTCATCTTGTAAAGCAATTGTTTCAAGCTGATACATGCAAAAGAATCACACATTGCTCCGCCCCACCCCTAGAGTTTGAATTCAGTAGGTCTAAGAGAAGGTCTGAAATTTGCATTTCTTTCAAGTTCCCAGGAGTTGCTGAAGCCTCTGTTTTGAGTCCTACACTGAAAATCATGCTTCCAAATAAAAAGATTCTTATGGATAATGCCCTTTCAGAATAGGTTAGGAGACAGCAGCATGTGGGTTCAAGAGCTGGTAAGCAATTCATTTTCAGTAAAAGTCCATGATGAAAAAAAAAATGATCTGAATGACAAAGGGCTCTGTACTCTTCCACAGTAAATAATTTCTTAAGTGAGGTAGTGTGAAAGTACCTAGCATAGTGACTGGTGGATAACAGGTTCTCAATAAACAGGGAAGAAAAGGTCACATGCTATCAATTCTTCTTAAGAGTGGTGATACGTTTTGCTTAGATTTTGTAATAAAAACAAAACTAGAGTAGTGTGATTTCTCTCTGAAGAGCTGATGTGGACATAGATACAAATGTACAAAGGTAGACAATAAGGAAAAGAAACTGGGTAAACAAAATAACAAAAACCAGAGGGAAATGCGTCCCTCCCTTCCTGTGTTCTCAGGCTACAAATTGAGATGGAGAAACTAAGCTAACAGAATAAATGGTACAAAGTAATTTAGCTGCTTTGCAAAGTTCTTTAAGTTTTAATAACAGCAGAAAGATCCCTTTTTAAAATATGAATTTCATCTCGCCTATGTGCCTTTAAGGGAGCATAACTTATTTATACTTTTCTCCTTTCCTCTAATTCACCGACTCCCTCCATCTCCTGTGCTCTCCCTTTCAACTAGAACAATGGGGTTTTGAAGATGGATGTGTACTAACAGCAGCATCTTCAGCTCCCTCTATGACTCCTCATTATAAGGTTATTTTCTTGTTTTTTGAAATAGAAATCCTGCCTTTGATGCAAGCGTTTAAATTTTCTTTTCTCTTTTTCTAAAGAAAGTGTCCCCCACTTCTTACCTAGCCTTGTCACCTTGCCACAGTGTGGTAAATAGCATTCTAAATAAATATTTTCTAATATGCCTTCAAGTACAACTTTCCTTTTGAGTGCAAATAGGATAATTGGGCAGAGAAAAAGAAAGCAGCCCTGAACGCACAGATTTAAGGGGAGATGAGGGTGATTTCCCTGGGCTGCTCTGATGTGGAGCTCATCGGGCAATTTCCAAGAGAGCCTGGTGAATTCATGAACAACATTTTAGTGATGGGGCTGCCGGCATTTGAATCTCAGCAGGGGCAAAGACTGGAGACACCCTTCCGACTCCAAAGATAGAGTTATTCTCTCTGTACAGCTCATCTCTCATGGCTGTTTTGTAGCTTTTTCCATGGCTCATGATTTACTCCCATTGGCCTCTTTCACCCCGTGCTATGCTCTTCCTAGAATTCCTTTTTTCTCCCTCCTGTCCCTTTCCCTCCTTCCCCTCCTCTCAGTTCCCGCTCTTCCCTCTGTTCCCCTGTCTTCTATTTGTTTCCTCCGTCTCCCTCTCTGATGTTTCCACTGACATATGGATCTGCTCTACTTGCTACCAAGGAGCTGCTTCTGGCCTTCTGACAACACAAGGTGCTTCCATCCTGACAGGCAGAAAGAGGCAGGCAGGCAGGCGTATGTTAATGTGAGGGAGGTGTGGGGAACAGAGACGCCGACGCCAGTTTCAGGCACAAGTTACTTAATTAAAAGCCAAAAACTCTTTTAGCGCTGGTTGTCACTTTTCTCCTTTGAGAGCACTGTCTTCCCTTTGGTGTCCTCGCTTTTGAGGAGCACCTGTCTGGGCTCCTTTCAGCTCTGTGAAGTTGAATCTAGTCTTTCCAGCTGACAGGTAACAGGCAAAGGGAAAATAATGAAAGAGGAGCTGGGAAGCTGGAAATAGTAGAACAAGTATTTGCACCTTATTGAGCCACAGGCCAGAAACGAAGATTTTGGACACATACATAGTCCCCAGGTATCCTTTGCTCATCTGCCCAATTCCAGGCACTGCCCCAGATGCTGAGGAAGACACAGGATACCAGCAGTGTTTTTTTATGGAAGCTCTGTTAGACTTGACAAGATAGATTATATATAAACACCCAAGGGTTTTATGATCCCTTTCAAGAGCACTCAAACCTGAACCTTGCCTCTTTTCCCCAGCCTTGACGAAAACCAAGCTCACCTGGCCCTCAGCCATATTTCTTCTTTCAGTCCCTTAAATGATTCCTTTCTCTTACCACCGACCTTGGTATGTGCAATTATCTCCTCACTGCACCCACTAGTTTCTTTTCTGCCCTGCAAACCTAAATTCAAACTCTCTTCCCTCGGGTTCAGAATGACCAAACATATCCCTGTTTTCTTGAGCTCTTCCCAGTGTTAGCACCAGAAGTCTTGAGTCCTAGGACATACCCTTGTTCTAGGTTAATCAGGTATTGTCACTCATCCCAGTAAAATCCCTTGGTAAGAAGCATTTTAAAAATATACAACAGTTTTATTGAGACATAATTCACAAATGGTAAAGTGAATTTTTAAAAATACATAATTCAGTTTTTAGTAAATACACAGTTGTACAACACTCACCACTATTTAAGAATATTTTTATTAACCCCCAAAGAAACTCCCTATCCATTATCAATCACTCCTCTTGCCTACTCCACCCACCCCCTGGAAACCCCTAATCAATTTTTTTGTCTTGCCTATTTAGAACATGTTAGAAAAATAGAATCATAGCACCTGTAACTTTTTATGATGAACTTTTTTTCATTTAGCATAATGTTTTCAATGTTCATCTGTGTTGCAGCATGTATCAGTCTAATGATATGTCATTGCATGGATAAACTACATTGCGATGGCTACTTTTGATTGTCACCTTGATTGGTATAAGGGATACCTCATACCCTCTGAGGGTGTCTCTGAGGGTGTTTCCAGAGATGATTGGCATCTGGGACAGCAAACTGAGGTGAGGAGATCCATCCTGATAGTAGGCCACTCTGGCCAATAGGCTGAGGACCCAGTGGAGCTAAAAGCAGAAGGAGGAAGTCATAGCAGAGGCAAGCTAGATTCTTCGTGAGCAGGTAAGTTGATTGCTACTGCCAACCCTTGAGGACATCAGAATGCAGCTCCTTTCACTCTTTCAGGGTGAACTCTGACCCATGATTCTTCAAGTTCTCAGGCTTTCATTCCCAGACTCAGGCTATTTTTTAAAAAAATTAATTGTATTTGCCTGGCTTTCACTTTTCTGGATATTACCAATGATGTGTTACACACATGCATGTACAAGTACTCGATTTACTTGTTTTCATTTTTGTCAGGTATGTATTTAAGAGTGGAACTGCTGTGCTGTACAACTCCCTGTTTGAGCACTTGAGGAAAAGCCAAAGTGCTTTCCAAAGTGACTTCGTTATTTTACAGTCTTGCCAGGAGTTCCAGTTTCTCCACATCATCTATAGCACTTGTTATTTGGTTTGGTTTGGTTTTTGGAGATCACTTTTCCCAGTCCTAGTGGGAATGAAGTGGGATCTCCATGTGAGTTGTTTTTTTTTTTTTCCTAATTACTCATGTTGCTGACCATCTATTCATACACTTATTCACCACTTATATATATTCTTTGGAGGAATATCTATTTAGATTCCTTTCTGTATTTTTGTTTAAGTTGCTCATTTAGTTTTCAAAAATTTAGTATGTATATTTTTAGATACACTTTCTTATCAGATTTATAATTTCTCAAAATTTTCTTCCATTCTGTGGATTGTCTTTTCATTTTCTTGATAATGTCCTGTGAAGCACAAAATCTTTTCATTTGGGCAAAGTTTAATTTTTTCTTTGGTCACTTATGCTTTTGGTGTAATATCTAAAAATGTTTAATCCATTTCTCATAGATTCAATTCCTTTTATTTCCTAAAAAGCTTTATAGTTTTATCTTTCACATTATTCTCTTCAATCCATTGTAAGTTCACTTCTGTGCCTGGTATGTGACGGCATTCCAAATTTACCCTTCTGCATCTGAACATCTAGTTAGCCCAGGACCATTCATTGGAAAGATAGTATATTCCCTACTAAATAGCATTACCCTGATTGGGGGAGCTCAGGGTTATAATCGACACAATTATCTAATTTAAAACTCAGGGTGGGCAAAGCAAAAGGCTCTAATTAAAATGGCTACAATTGGATGCAATTAAGGCAATATTCTGAAAATGTATTACCAGACTCTCTACTTCTCACATTTTATTTATAATTTTTGTTGAACTGGTAAATTAGTTTGGGAAATATTATCATCTTAACAATATTAGATTGTCCAACCCATGAATATAGAGTAACCTCCATTTGTTATATATTCTCTTATTTATTTCAATGTTGTTTTATAATTTTAGAGTAAAAATTTTGCTTCCTTTTTGTTACATTTCTTACTATTTGATCCCTTTTTGATGGTATTAACATGAACTTTTGTCTTAATTTCTATTTCTGGATTATTCATTGTTAGTATATAGAAATACATGTAGATTTTGGATTTTGGTCTTATACATGTAACCTTGCCCAAACTGTTGATTATTTCTTAAACTGTTCCATGGATTTCTTAGGATTTTCTATCTGAAAGATCGTGTGATAATTCAATAAAGTTTTATTTTCTTTCCAATATGAATATCATTTATTTATTTTCATTTCTTACCTAATTGTCCAAGTTAGCATTTCTCATATGATATTGAGTATAGTGGTGAAAGTGGACAGCCTTTTATTGATCTTTATCTTAAGTATTTTGTCATTAAGTGTGAAGTTAGCTGTGGGTTTTCAACAAATGTCCATTATTCTAATCCTAGTTTATGAATATTTTATGTTGAAGAGGGGTGAGATTTTATCAAATGTTTTTTATGCATCTCTCAAGATCACATAATTTATTATTTTATTCTAGTCATACTTACATACATTCATTGATTATTTTTTCCTATATTATACCAAGCTCACCTTCCTGAAAAAATCCCACTCATTCATATATATAATCCTTTAACTAGGCTATTGGATTCAGTTTGCTGGTATTAAAGATATGTTGTTGTGTTTATGTTCATAGACTTATTTCTTGTGCTGACTTTTTCTGGTTTTGGGATCAGGGTAACACTGGTTTTATAGAATGATTTGTTGAGTGTTTTTTTCTAAATTTTTTGGAAGGGCTTGTGAAACATTGATGTTATTTCTACTTTAAATCTTTGGTAGAATGTATCAGTGATTTCAATTATGAGTACACTTTGCTTTGTGGAAAGTTTCTGATTTTTAATTCAATTTCTTTATTGCTATAAATCTACTTATATTTCTAGTACCTAATGAATCAGTATCAGAGCATCTGAATTCTGTGGTGTTTTGTGTGTAAATATAAAAATTACTAAATATGTGGGTAGCTATTGTTGATAGTGTTTTAGCATCTTTTCCTTCTGTAAGACCAATAGAAATTCCCCTTCCTGCTCATCACTTATTGTAGTTATTTTAGCCTTCTGATTTTGGTCAGTCTAGCTAATGTTTTATTATTATATTGATCTTTTTTTAAAAAAATGACTTGTGTTTCATATTTTTTCTATTCTCCATTTTGTTTTTTTTTCTCCAATCATTACTATTTGGTTTCTTCAGATAGCATGAATTTTGGAGTCATAGGGTAAAAAGTTAGATTGTTAACTTAAAATATTTTGTCTTTTCAAAATATAATAATTGAGAACTATAAATTTCTCTGTAACAACTATTTTAGCCGCATTTCATAAGTGATTGTGCATGTGATTTAATTTTCATCATCCTAAAGTATTTCTAATTCATCCTTGATTTCTTCTTTGATCCATTGGCTGTTTAACAATGAATTATTTAACTTCAGATATTTGTTGTACATCCCAAATTTCCTTTCGTTATAAGTTTTTTTTTAAATACCTTATTTATTTATTTATTTTATGTGGTGCTGAGGATTGAACCCAGGGCCTCGCATGAGCACTCTATTGCTGAGCCACAATCCCAGCCTTGTTATAAATTTCTAATGTTAGTCAATACAGTCAGAGAACATACCTTGTATAATTCAATCATTTCAAATTTAGTAAGATTTGTTTTATAACCTAACATATATAATCTATCTGGAAGAATGCTCTATGTACAGTTGACAAAGTATTTTGCTATTGTTCAGTGAAGTGTTCTAGATCTGTGTTGTCTATTTTACTTATAGTGTTAATGAAGTCCATTCCTTCTTGATCTTCTGCCTAGTTGTTCTTTCACTGAAAATGGGAGATTGAGGTCTATAGCTATTATTATTTAATTGTCTATTTCTACCTTTATTTCTGTCATTTCTAACTTCCTATATTTGGGTACATAGTTATTAGATGCATGTGTTTATAATCATTATGTCTTCCTGTCACATAGACACATTTATTATTTAGAAATTCTAGTCCTTTATATTTTTTTTTTGGCCTTGAAGTCTATTTTGTAAGATATTAGTGTAATTACTCAAGCACTCCTTTTGTTACTGTTTGCTTGATATATATTTTTCCATCCTTTTATCTTCAGCATGTTTTTGTCTTTGAATATAAAGTGTATCTTTTATAGAATTCTTATAGTTGCATTATTTTTATCTATGAAACCAATCTCTAAATTTTGCAGAGTGTTTAGTCTATTTATATTTAATAATCTTACTAAAAAGTTAATATTTATATCTGGCATTTTTCTATTTGTCTTCCACATATTTTTTTTGTGTGATTACTCTATTTCTCCATTGCTGTCTTCTTTTTTCTAACTAGTTTCCTAGTACATGACTTTAATTCCCTTATTATTTTTACCATAATATTATTTATTTGCTTAATAGTTACTTAGCAAGCACAACTAGCATCTTAACTTAAAACAATCTAGTTAATAATATCAACTTAATTTTAAAAATATATAAAATTTTTACTTCAGTATGGTTGAGCTCTCCACTCCTTCATTTATGCTATTATTATTTCTATACACATCTTTATACATTATAAATCCACCAATACACTTCTTTAAGCTGTTATGTTGTAAGTCATATAGAAATGAAAAAAAATTGTAAATGAATACGCATTAATCTTGTCTTTCATAATTACCTATGTGATTACCTTTACCAGTTCTCTTTATTTCTTTCTGTGGATTTGGATTTCTATCTAGCCTCTGCTCATTTCATCATGAAGAACACTTTCTGTAGTTTTTATAGAGACTGCCTGTTAACAATGAACTCTCTGTTTTTCTTTAACTGGGAATATCTTAATTCTGCCTTTATTTTTTTAAGAGGAATTATTTGTTTGGCTATAGAAGTATTGATCAAAAGTTTTATTCCCATCATTTTTCTGTTCCTTTTTACCTTTCTATGTTTTGCATGTATCATTTTATTGCCTTATGGCCACCAAGATATCAGATGTGAGTTCAAGTGGCCAACTGTTAGTTTTATAGAAAATCTCTTATATATGATGTTATGGTTTTGATATTACACACCCCGCCCCCAACAAAGCTGTTGTGCTTCTGCATAAATTGTCAGAGGTAAAAGGATTGAGTTTTGAGAGCTATAATCTGATCAGTCTATCCTAGTTTGAATGGACAGTATGGTAACTGTAGGTGAGAGGGGCATGTCTGAAGTAGGTGAGTCCTAGAGGTGTGCCCTGAAAGGGTTCAACTTTCTTAAGACAACCCCACCCTCACCCTGAAAATACACACACACACACACACACACACACACACACACTTCCTGACCTGGCCATGAGCTGAGCCGCTTTCCTCTGCTAGGCCCTTCCCAGGTGATGTCCTGCCTTACCTTGAGTGACAGCAATGAAGTCAGCCATCTGTGAACTGGGACTTCTGAAACCATGAGCCCCAAGTAAACTTTTTGTCTTCTAAGTTGTTCTTGCCAGGAGTTTTGTTCACTGTGATGAAAAAACTTAATAAAATATACGACAAAGCCACTTTGTTCTTTTATGGAGTATCTCTATATTTTTAACTTTTGATAGTTTGAATATAATGTGTCTTGATGTGGCACATTTTATATTTACTTGGAATAAAGTTGTATCTCTTATTTGGAGCTCAGATTCTTTCTCGTAGATCATGAGCTCTTAGAATGTCCACATTAATTTTTTCATCACTTTGAAATGGCTTGGACACTATTTGTTCAAATATTTTTTTGCCACTTTCTCATTTCTCCTTATGTTACTCTCATTATGCATAGTATCCCACACACCTCTGAAGCAGTTTATTATTCTTTATTTTTCCTTCTTGTTTCTCAGACTGCATAGCCTTCAATGACACATTTTTAAATTATACTTGTTCTTTCTTATGACTATTCAAATCTGATGTTGAGTTCTTCTAGTAAATTTTAAACTTGAGATATTGTAATTTTCAACTGTGGAGTTTCTATTTGGTTCATTTGTGTAATTTCTCTTTAATGGCATTCTACATTTGGTGAGGCATCATTTTCATATTTTCCTTCAATTCTTTAAACATGGTATTCTTTACTCCTTTGAAGATATTTAGAATAGCTGTCCAGTAAGTAAAATTTCTGTGCTGAGGTACAGTTTCTGTTAACAAGCCCCCCAAAGGGGTCATATTTTTATTTCCTTTTACATTTCATAATTTTCATTAAAACTGGAAATTTTAAGTAATATTATGTGGCAACTCTGAGAATAAGAATTTCTTTCCTCCTTAACGTTTGCTGTTGTTGCTATATACTGTTTCTGCTTACTGGCTCTCCTGGATTCATTTTATAAAATATGTATTTCATGTCATGCACAGTCACTAAAGTCTTACTGGTTTGCTTGAGGTCAGGTAAAAAGCTAAAGTAAATATTGTTTCTGTGAATGACACTTTTCATATAGTTGCAGACAAGTAGAATAATTTGGTAATTCACGGGACATGGGACTTTTGGAGAACTCTGGACATGCACCTCCTCTTTCCTGTTCTATCTTAGCTTCTGGTTCTCACAGCTACCTTAGTTATGATTGTCAAGGCTACTATAGAGCTAGAGAGAGGGGAATGCAAATACATGATGTTAAATTATTCCAAAGCTTGTGTTCTTACTGAGGGACATAATTTTTTTCTTTAAAAACATTCATATTGTTTTAAGTCTTTGATTAATTTCCAAAGTTATGAAAAGTTGAGTTTGATAATGATTGCCAGAATTTTTGTTACTTTATGAAGGAGAGGATTTATGCCACTTTTAAAATTTTTTTATTTATATATGACAGTGGAATGCATTACAATTCTTATTACACATATAGAGCAGAATTTTTCATATCTCTGCTTGTATACAAAGTATAGTCACAGCAATTCGTGTCTTCATACCTGTACTTTGGATAATAATGATAATCACATTCTACCATCATTAATAACCCTATGACCCCTCACTTCCCCTCCAACCCTTCTGCCCTATCTACAGTTCATCTATTCCTCCCATGTTCCCTCTCCCTATCCCACTATGAATCAGCCTCCTTATATCAAAGAAAACATTTGGCATTTATTTTTTGGGGGGTTGGCTAACTTCTTTTAGCATTATCTTCTCTAATTCCATCCATTTATGTGGAAATGCCATGACTTTATTCTCTTTTATTGCTGAGTGATATTCCATGTGTAAATATGCCATATTTTTTATCCATTCATCTATAGAAGGGCATCTAGATTAGTTCCACAGTTTAGCTATTGTGAATTGTGAAAACTCAAATTACTAACATACATAATGAAAAAGGAAATATCACAACAGACACTACAGAATTACAGAAGATAATTAGAAATTTTTTTGAAAACTTGTACTCCAATAAAATATCAAAGATCATCAACAAATTTCTAGAGTCATATAATTTGCCCAAATTGAATCAGAATGATATACATAATTTAAACAGATCAATTTCAAGTGAGTAAATAGCAGATGCCATCAAAAGTCTACCAACCAAGAAAATCCCAGGACTGAATGGATACACAGCTGAGTTCTACAAGACCTTTAAAGAAGAACTAATACTAATACTTTTCCATTATTTTGGGAAATAGAAAAAGAGGCAGCACTTTCAAACTCATTCTATGAGTCCAATATCACCCTGATCCCCAAACCAGGCAAAGACACACACAAAAAAGAAAACTTAAGACCAATATCTCTAAGTAATATAGATGCAAAAATTCTCAACAAAATTCTGGCAAATCAAATACAAAAACATATCAAAAGGATCATGCACCATGATCAAGTGGAATTCATCCCAGGGATGCAAGGTTGGTTCAACATACAGATTTCAATAAATGTAATTCATCACACCAATAGACTTAAAGGTAAGAATCATATGATCATCTCAATAGACACAGAAAAAGCATTTGACAAAATACAGCACCCCTTTATGTTCAAAACACTAGAAAAACTAGGAATAACAGTAACATATCTCAACATCATAAAGGCTATCCATGCTAAGCCCCAGGCCAGCATCATTCTAAATGGAGAAAAATTGAAGGCATTTCCTCTAAAAACTGGAACAAGACAGGAATGCCCTCTTTCATCACTTCTATTTAACATAGTTCTTGAAACACTGGCCAGAGAAATTAGGCAGACAAAAGAAATGAAAGATATACACATAGGAAAAGAAGAACTCAAATTGGCACAATTTGCTGATGATATAATTCTATACCTAGAAGACCCTAAAAGTTCCACTAGAAAACTTCTATAACTAGCCACTGTATGTTTTAATAACAAAAGGTTGTAATAGAATTTATTTTTCTGAGAAGTTTGAGCAAAGAGTATTCCATGTACCCCTGCATTCCCTCCCTCTGATTACCTCTCACCAGAGTGATGCATTCATTATCATTGATAAATCAATATGACATATCAACATAATCCAAAGTCCAGAGTTTATATCAGGGTTCATTCAGTCCTTGTGTTGTACCTTTTATAGATTTTTACTCAGGTATAGTGGTAGATACCTACATTTTTAATATACAAAATAGTTTAATACCTTAAGAATTTATTGTGTTCAACCAATAAATTTTTCTTCCCCAATCTCTTCAAACAACTGATCTTTGAACTTTCTCTTTGTTTTTTCTAATTATAGAATGCCAAATAATTGCACTCATACTGTACATAGTCTTTTCTGAAACACTTTTTTTCATATAGTAAAATGCAGTTAATTCTCTTCCATGTCTCTTCATGGCCTGTGACCTAATTTCTTTCTAGCATTGAATAAAAGTCTACAGCCCAGATTATCACAGTTTTTTGATCTCTTCATCTACCTATGAACAACTTTATTTCTTCAAATATTTGAAAATTATGAATAAAAGTTTTATATACATCCACATGTAAGTTTTTTTGTAGATGTAACTTTTCAACTAATTTGGGTAGATACCACAGAGAATAATTTTGGGGTCTTATAGTAAGAGTGTTATGATACAGATATGGTGTATCTTTATAAGATACCCCAAAAGCTTACCTATGAGACAATGCAAGAAAGTTTGAAGGAGAAATGATTGGGTTACAGCCTTAACCTAATCAGTGAACTGATCCCTGATGGGATTAACTGAGTGGTGGCTAGAGGCAAGTTTGGTGTGGCAGGAGGAAGTGGTTCATTGGGGGTGTGGCTATGGGGTATATATTTGTATCTGGGGAGTGGAGTTTTTCTCTGCTTCCAGATCATTGTGTGAGCTGTGCCCCTCTCACATTCTTCAGCCATGATGTTCTGCCTCACCTCAAGCCCCCAGGAATGGAGCCCGCTTTTGATGGACTAAGACCTCTGAACCCTGAACCCTCCTCTACAATTGTTCTGATAGGATCTTTTAGTCAGAGCCCAAAACGCTGACTAAACAAAGAGTGTGTTTAATTTTGTACAAAATTGCTATAATATCTTCTAAGGTCTTCTGTATAATTTCGCGTTTCCACCTGTAATTAATGACATTACCTGTTGTCCAGCATCTCTATCAGCATTTAGTGTTGTCAATGTGTGATGTTTTGTTCATTCTAACCGATGTGCACTAGTACATTATTGTTGTTTTAATTTTCAATATTTTTTTGATGCCAGGGATTAAATAGGAGTCCTTTAACACAGAGCTACATCTCCAGCCCTTTATTTTATTTTTTTTTTATTTTGAGAGGGAAGACTTGCTAATTTGCTGAAACTCACCTCAAACTATTTCTTAATGACATAGTATGATAAACACATTTTTGTATGCTTATTTTCTACATAAATAAATATTTGGTGAGGTGTCTATTTAGGTTTTTGCCCATTTATGTTATAATTTTGATTAACATATAATTGTACTTATGAATGGGGTACAGTGGAATATGTTGACACATGATTATAGCATGCATTCACCATATTAGGGTAATTAGATTTTCAGTCTAATTATTTTTTCTTGTTATTTACTTATGGTTGGCACTTTCAAACTTCTGTCTCCTAGATATATATAAAATATATAAAGTTTGTTCTAAACTATGGCTATCCTACTGTGCTATGTAACACCAGAACTCATCCTTCTATCTAACTGTGCTTTTTAAGACACAAAATCCAAACTTCCTTTTCCCTTCCCCCTCTTCACTTACAAACTCCAGATATCACATTCAGATGGGCTCTTCATCATCCACATGGGAGACAGAATGTGTAATATTTGTATTGTTGTTTAATATGATGTCCTCCAGTTCCATCCATTTTTTTTCTTTTCTTTTTGTGTACCAGGGATTGAAACCTTATCCACTGAGCCACATCCCTATCCCTTTTATTTTGAGGCAGGGACTCAATGAGTTGCTTAGGGCCTCCTTGCTAAGTTGCTGAGGCTGACTTTGAACTCATAATCTTAGTGCCTCAGCCTCTGGAGTAACTGGAATTATACTCATGTGGCATGATGCCAAGCTCCATCCATTTTCCGAAAAGTGTCAGAATTTCATTCTTCTTTATGACTGAACAATAATTCTTTGTGTACCAATGCCATATTTTCTTAATCCATTCATTTGTTGGTGGGCACCAAGGTTGATTCTATCTTAGCTTTTGTGACCCGTTTCATAATAAACAGAGAAGAACAGACACTCTTCAGCGTGCTAGATTAATTTCCTTTATGTACATGCCCAGAAGTCTGATAGCTGGATCATATGTAGACTAAAAACCTCAGACAAATTAGGAATTAAAAGGATCATACCTCAATATTACAAGGGCTACATATAACAAATCCACAGCCAGCATCATGCTAAATGGGGAAATGCTGAAAATGTTTCCTCTAAGAGATAGAACAGGACAAGGAAGCCCTCTTTCACCACTTGTATTCAGTATAATACTGAAAGTTTTAGCAAGGGCAGTGAAATAAGGAAAGAAAGAAACGGTATACTAATAGAAATGGAGGAAGTAAAATAATTCCTGTTTGCATATGATGTATTTCTATACAAAGAAAAACCTAAATACTCTACTAAAAGACTATTAGAATTGATAAATGATTTCAGCAAAGTTGCAGGATATAAAATCAACATGCAAAAATCGATAACATTTTTATACACCAATAATAAACTTGCTGAGAAAGAAATCATGAAAGTAATCCCATTTAAAATAGCTACAACAAAAATAAAATACTAGTAATAAATTTAACAAGCAAGTAAAAGACCTCTACAATGACAACTGCCAAACACTAATAAAGAAGACACAATAAATTGGAAAGACCTCCCATGTTCATGGATTAGAAGAATTAATATTGTCAATATGTACATACTACCCAAAGTACTTTACAGATTCCAGAAATTCTATAAAATACTAGAGACATATTCCACAAAACTAGAAAAAAAATCCTGAAATTTATAGGAATCAAGGAAAGACCCCAAATAGTAAAAGTAAACTTGCATCTAAAAAGCAAAGCTAAAGAATTACATAAATATTTATAGCAGCACAATTCACAATAGCTAAACTGTGGAACCAAACTAGATGCCCCTCAGTAGATGAATGGATTAAAAAATGTGGCATATATACACAATGGAATATTACTCAGCAATAAAAGAGAATAAGACTTGGAGGAAAGATGGCAGCGAATAGAGTGCATCACCCCCGTGTACCGCATCACTGTGCAGGTGAATAACGAGTTAGAACGACTAAAAGCTTTCTTGTTAGGAATTTCCAGCAAAATTGGGGTGCACCGAAACCTAGAGGAAGGATTTCCATCACCGAGGACTGGTTACTGGGTCTCAAACACCAGTGAACTGTACGAGACCGGAGATCCAGGCTGACTGATCCGCGGCCCGCTTCGCGGCTAGAGACGGCGGGGCCCCAAGAAGTGGCCAGCAACACAGAGAGAAACAGCGCTGTGGATTCTGTGGAGTCCTGCCGGCTGTGCCCTCATGGAGCTCCGGGCTGAGTTCGGGGTTTGAGATGGAGGAAGGAAGTGGTTCAGTTCTATCCCCCACACCGGACAGTCCACCAAGGAACCCAGTGGCCACCATCTTGGAGAGCTGACGTCACCATCGCCAGTTTCCGACAAATAGCAGCAATAAAACAGGTGTGTGTTATTCAGCCCATCTCCCATACAGTGGGGAATTCGCATAAAATCTCTCCCCGGCTTTCCGGGGGACGGATTACCAGAATGAGCCTTAATAGAGACGTGGGGAAAGGTAAAGGCACCTGACCTCCAACTCCCCCTCCCATCAGCCGCGAAAACGAAACCTGTCTTGCCAGCTCTGGGGGAGGGGCAAGCGGAAGAAATCAAAACAATAAGGTGCTGGATCCCAATAGCCACCCTCCACACCCAGCAAACAGCAGGCCCAGAGAATAGTTTGAACTGCCGAGAGGCATCACACTGGGGAAGGCCTGGCGAGCAGGAGAAGCCAGGGGACGAGAGGCCAGGAATAAACCTAAGCTAACAGGTTTTTGAGAGACACGAGGGCGGGGAGGAGGGAGCGGCCTCACACGGACTGTATCCTACAGCCAGAGGGCAAAATCTTGGCCTGGAAGGCACAGCAAAACCTACTGGAAGCGAAGAAAATAGAAGCCTAACAGTGCCTATTTTTTTTTCCTCTTTTCTCATTTTTTTAATTCATTAATTTTTTAATTTAAAATTTTTATTGTTAATTATTATTTTTTTCAATTGTAATTTTTTTCAATTGTAATTTTTATTTTACTGCATTTTATTACTTTTTTATCATTTCTTTTCTATTCTTTTCTCTTTCTTTCTTCTCTCCCTCTCTCTTTCTTGGTTTGCTTCCTTACCTTCTCCCCATCTTTCCTCTTAAGCATGAACACCCAGATTACATACAACTTACTAAATGCAAATAGATGAATACTATGACTAGGTCTATAGTCCTCCTAAGCCCTTAACTACCCCCAAGTACTCCTGTCTATTCTCTTGTTAATATCTGCCTGCATTTTTGCAATCCCCCAAAGAAGCTAACATATACTAACCTCCATACCATCAAATCGCCAGACCTTAACATAAAATCCTAAATCCAAACCTCAATTCTCTATATGCCATCAAAATCTGAAGGCCTTTAATGAAACTAATGAATTTACCTTAAATCACAATTAAATCCAACATCTCTAAACATTGTCTCCTAACACAAAGGAGAGATAGTGGAATTATAAAAACCAAAACAAATTTAAAGGAGAAAACAGAAACACAGCAGTCAAACAGAGTTGGAACGTAACCTGAGCACCATGAAAAAACAACGGAAAAAAAGGATTACAAACAATGCAGGACAACTTAAATACACAGGAGAACCTAGAGGAATCAGAAAAAAGGACAGAGAAAGAATTCAAGGCATACCTAACTCAGATGGAACGGAATCTTAGAGAAGACTTTAGACAGCAAGTTCAAACAATGAAAGTATATTTTGAAAATGAATTAAATAAGCAAATTCAAATGGCAAAGAACGAGCTCTACAAGGAAATAGAGATTTAAAAAAAATCAAACAGTAATCCTAGAAATGCAGGAAACCATAAACCAAATTAAAAACTCAAATGAGAATATTACAAATAGACTAGATGAAGTAGAAGCCAGAACATCAGATAATGAAGACAAAGTTTATCAACTTGAAAAGAATATAGTCAACACAGAAAGGATGCTTAAAATTCATGAGCAATCTATCCAAGAGATATGGGATGTCATAAAAAAACCAAACTTGAGAGTCATTGGGATAGAAGAAGGCATAGAGATTCAAACCAAAGGAATAAACAATCTATTGAATGAAATAATCCTAGAAAACTTCCCAGATATGAAAGATGGAATGGATTGCCAAATCCTGGAAGCCTACAGGACCCCAAAAATTCAAAACCATAATTGACTAAATCCAAGACATAAAGCGAGAAGATCCTGGAACAATGTATTTCAAACGCTAAAAAATAATGGACTCCAACCAAGAATACTGTATCCAGCAAAATTAAGCTTCAGATTTAACAATGAAATTAAAATATTTCATGATAAACAAAAGTTAAAAGAATTCGCAGCCAGAAAACCAGCACTGCAAGGCATCTTGAGCAAAACACTACAAGAAGAGGAATTGAAAAACAGCACCCAAAACTAACAGTGGGAGGTAACTCACTAAAGGGAAGGAAAAAAAATAACCAAAAAGGAAAAACTAGCTATATTAAAATAAATAAATAAACAAGCATGACGGGAAGTACTAACCATATATCAATAGTAAGCTGAAACGTTAATGGCTTAAATTCACCAATCAAGAGACATAGGCTAGTAACCTGGATTAAAAAAACAAATCCAACAATATGCTGCCTTCAGGAGACTCATATGATAGGAAAAGACATACACAGGCTGAAGTTGAAAGGTTGGGAAAAATCATACCACTCACATGGTCCTCAGAAGTAAGCAGGAGTGGCCATACTCATATCGAATAAAATCAACTTCAAACCTAAATTAATCAAAAGGGATAAAGAAGGACACTATATACTGTTAAAAGGAACCATCCACCAACAAGACATAACAATTATCAATATGTATGCACCAAACAATGGTGCTGCAATGTTCATAAAACAAACTCTCCTCAAGTTCAAGAGTCAAATAGACCACAACACAATAATTATGGGTGACTTCAACACACCGCTCTCTCCAGTGGACAGATCCTCCAGACAAGTTGAATAAAGAAACTATAGAACTCAATAACACAATCAATAAACTAGACTTAACTGACATATATAGAATATATCAACCATCATCAAGTGGATACACGTTCTTCTCAGCAGCACAAGGATCATTCTCAAAGATAGACCATATACTATGCCATAGGGCAATTCTTAGTAAATATAAAGGTGTGGAGATAATACCATGCATCTTATCTGATCATAATGGAATGAAACTGGAAATCAATGATAAAAGAAGGAAGGAACAATCCTGCATCACCTGGAAAATGAACAATATGTTACTGAATGATCAATGGGTTACAGAAGACATAAAGGAGGAAATCAAAAAATTCTTGGAGATAAATGAAAATACAGACACAACATATCAGAATCTATGGGACACAATGAAAGCAGTTTTAAGAGGGAAATTCATTTCCTGGAGTTCATTCCTCAAAAAAAGAAAAAACCAACAAATAAATGAACTCACACTTCATCTCAAAACCCTAGAAAAGGAAGAACAAAACAACAGCAAATGTAGTAGAAGGCAAGAAATAATTAAAATCAGAGTGGAAATCAACGAAATTGAAACAAAACAAAAAAAAACCATTGAAAAAATTGATAAAACTAAAAGTTAGTTCTTTGAAAAAATAAATAAGATCGACAGACCCTTAGCCATGCTAACGAAGAGGAGAAGAGAGAGAGCTCAAATTACTAACATATGGGATGAAAAAGGCAATATCATAACGGACACTACAGAAATACAGAAGATAATTAGAAATTATTTTGAAACCCTATATTCCAGTAAAATAGAAGATAGCGAAGATATTGATAAATTTCTTAAGTCATATGATTTGCCCTGATTGAGTCAGGAAGATACACACAATTTAAACAGACCAATAACAAAGGAGGAAATAGAAGAAGCCATCAAAAGACTACCAACCAAGAAAAGCCTTGGACCGGATGGATATATACAGCAGAGTTTTACAAAACCTTCAAAGAAGAATTAATACCAATACTTTTCAAGTTATTTCAGGAAATAGAAAAAGAAGGAACACTTCCAAATTCATTCTATGAGGCCAACATCACCATGATCCCGAAACCAGACAAAGACACTTCAAAGAAAGAAAACTACAGACCAATATCTCTAATGAACTTAGATGCAAAAATCCTCAATAAAATCCTGGCGAATCGAATGCAAATGGCGAATCGAATACAAAAGCATATTAAAAAAAATTGTGCACCATGATCAAGTAGGATTCATCTCCGGGATGCAAGGCTGCTTCAATATACGGAAATCAATAAATGTTATTCACCACATCAATAGACTTAACCATAAGAACCACATGATCATCTCGGTAGATGCAGAAAAAGCATTCAACTAAGTTCAGCATCCCTTTAGTTCAAAACACTAGAAAAACTAGGGATAACAGGAACTTACCTCAACATTGTAAAAGCTATCTATGCTAAGCCTCAGGCTAGCATCATTCTGAATGTAAAAAAACTGCAGGCATTCCCTCTAAAATCTGGAACAAGACAGGGATGCCCTCTCTCACCACTTCTATTCAATTTAGTCCTCGAAATACTAGCCAGAGCAATTAGACAGACAAAAGAAATTAAGGCATAAAAATAGGAAAAGAAGAACTTAAATTATCACTATTTGCGGATGATATGATATTATATCTAACAGACCCAAAAGGGTCTCCAATGAAACTACTAGAGCTAATAAGTGAATTTAGCAAAGTGGCAGGATATAAAATCAACACGCATATATCAAAGGCATTCCTGTATATCAGTGACAAATCTTCTGAAATGGAAATGAGGACAACCACCCCATTCACAATATCCTCAAAAAAATAAAATACTTGGGAATCAACCTAAGAAAAGAGGTGAAAGATTTATACAATGAAAACTATAGAACCCTAAAGAGAGAAACAGAAGAATACCTTAGAAGATGGAAAAATATACCCTGTTCATGGATAGGAAGAACTAACATCATCAAAATGGCGATATTACCCAAAGTTCTCTATAGGTTTCATGCAATGCCAATCAAAATCCCAACAGCATTTCTTATAGAAATAGATAAAGCAATCATGAAATTCATATGGAAAAACAAAAGACCCAGAATAGCAAAAGCAATTCTAAGCAGGAAGTGTGAATCAGGAGGTATAGCAATACCAGATTTCAAACTGTACTACAGAGCAATAGTAACAAAAACAGCATGGTACTGGTACCAAAATAGGCGGGTGGACCAATGGTACAGAATAGAGGACACAGAGACCAATCCACAAAATTACAACTTTCTTATATTTGATAAAGGGGCTAAAAGCATGCAATGGAGGAAAGATAGCATTTTCAACAAATGGTGCTGGGAAAATTGGAAATCCATATTCAACAAAATGAAAATGAATCCCTTTCTCTCGCCATACACAAAAGTTAACTCAAAATGGATCAAAGAGCTTGATATCAAATCAGAGACTCTGTGCCTGATAGAAGAAAAAGTTGGCTCCGATCTACATATTGTGGGGTAAGGCTCCAAATTCCTTACTAGGACACCCATAGCACAAGAGTTAATAACAAGAATCAACAAATGGGACTTACTCAAACTAAAAAGTTTTTTCTCAGCAAGAGAAACAATAAGAGAGGTAAATAGGAAGCCTACTTCATGGGAACAAATTTTTACTCCTCACACTTCAGATAGAGCCCTAATATCCAGAGTATACAAAGAACTCAAAAAATTAGACAATAAGATAACAAATAACCCAATCAACAAATGGGCCAAGGACCTGAACAGACATTTCTCAGAGGAGGACATACAATCAATCAACAAGTACATGAAAAAATGCTCACCATCTCTAGCAGTCAGAGAAATGCAAATCAAAACCACCCTAAGATACCATCTCACTCCAGTAAGATTGGCAGCCATTAGGAAGTCAAACAACAACAAGTGCTGGCGAGGATGTGGGTAAAGGGTACTCTTGTACATTGCTGGTGGGACTGCAAATTGGTGCGGCCAATTTGGAAAGCAGTATGGAGATTCCTTGGAAAGCTGGGAATGGAACCACCATTTGACCCAGCTATTGCCCTTCTTGGACTATTCCCTGAAGACCTTAAAAGAGCACACTTACAGGGATACTGCCACATCGATGTTCATAGAAGCACAATTCACAATAGCTAGACTGTGGAACCAACACAGATGCCCTTCAATAGATGAATGGATAAAAAAATGTGGCATCTATACACAATGGAGTATTATGCAGCACTAAGAAATGACAAAATCCTGGAATTTGAAGGGAAATGGATGGCATTAGAGCAGATTATGCTA
This sequence comes from Callospermophilus lateralis, assembly GCF_048772815.1. Classification (NCBI taxonomy): domain Eukaryota; kingdom Metazoa; phylum Chordata; class Mammalia; order Rodentia; family Sciuridae; genus Callospermophilus; species Callospermophilus lateralis. Next base: position 99,994,207 of record NC_135306.1, read on the forward strand.
AGTGAAGCTAGTCAATCCCTAAAAAACAAATGCCAAATGTCTTCTTTGATATAATGAGAACAACTAAGAACAGAGCAGGGAGGAAGAGCCGGAGGAAAAGATCAACCTTAAACAGAGACATGAGGTGGGAAGGAAAGAAAGAGAAAAGGGAAATCGCATGGAAATGGAAGGAGACCCTCATTGTTATACAAAATTACATATAAGAGGTTGGGAGGGGGAAGGGAAAAAAAAACAAGGGAAAGAATTAAATTACAACAGATGGAGTAGAGAGAGAAGATGGGAGGGGAGGGATAGTAGAGGATAGGAAAGGTAGAAGAATACAACAGTTACTAATATGGCATTATGTAATAATGTGGATGTGTAATCAAAGTGATTCTGCAATCTGTATTTGGGATAAAAATGGGAGTTTATAACGCACTTGAATCAAATGTATGAAATATGATATGTCAAGAGTTTGGTAATGTTTTGAATAACCAACAACAAAAAAAAGAGAATAAAATCATAGCATTTGCAGGTAAATGGATGACATTGTAGAAAATAATGCTAAGTGAAGTTAGCCAATCCCCAAAAAACAAATGGTGAATGTTTTCTCTGATATAAGGTGACTGACCCATAATGGGGTAGGGAGGGGCAGCATGGGAGGAATAGAAGAACTCTAGATTGGGTAGAGGGGTGGGAGAGGAAAGGAGGGAGCAGGGGGTTAGAAATGATGGTGGAATGTGATAAACATCATTATCCACAGTACATGCGTGAAGACATGAATTGATGTGAACATACTTTGTATACAACCAGAGATATGAAAAATTGTGCTCTATATGTGTACTAAGTATGGTAATGCATTCCACTGTCATGTATTTAAAAAATAAAATCAATTAAATATTTAAAAAAAGAATCAAAATACCTAAAAGTCACAATTTTATACTTGGGTTATTCATGTCCTTAATGTTGATTTCAAAAGCATTTTGTATATTTTTGGTCAGAGTTATTTATGAGATATATCTTTTGCAAATAGTTTTTCCCAGTCTATGACTTGCCTTCTTTTCTTTTGCTAATGTCTTAAAGAGTGCAAGTGTTTAGTTTTAATAAATCCTATTTATCAGGTATTTTTTTTATGGATCATGTCTTTGACGTTATATATAAAAAGTCATGCCAAACTGAAGGTCACCTAGATTTTTCTTATGTTATTTCCAGTAGTTTTATAGTTTTGCATTTTACATTTAGGTTTATGATTCATTTTGAGTTTATTTTACTCAGGTTTCTGCTGAGAAATAGAACTGATGGGAGATAGAGATATCAAGATATGGAAATAGATATCCAAAGAGTCTTATTTTGATCATTGACCTCACGTGATTATTGAGACTGAAAAGTCCCACAATCTACTATCTTCAAGTTGGAAAATAAGGAAAGCCAGTTGGATAATTGAGTTACCGTCCTGAGACCTGAGAAATGTCCTTTAAAATGATGAAATTCTAAGTCCAAATCTGAAGGCCAAGAAACCAGGAGTGCCAAAACCCGAAGGCAGAAAGATGATTGTGTCAGTTCAAACAGAAGGAAAATTCACCTATCCACATTAGTGAGGGTGGTCTTTACTCAGTACATCTTTTCAAATGCTAATCTCCTCTGGAACCACTCATCCACACCAAGAAATAATGCTTTACCAGCTCTTTGGGCATCTCTCAGCCCAGTGAAGTTGACACAAAAGATTAGCCATCAAGGTGGTGATTTCTATGAAGAGTATAACGTCTGTGTTTAGATTTTCATTTTCTTTCTTTTTTTGCATGTGAACGTGCACTTTTTTCAGCACCATTTGTTGAGAAGATTTTTTTTCTCTTGAATTACTTGTGCTCCTTTGTCAAAGATGAGTTGACTACATTTATGTGGTTCACTTTCTTCGCCCTCCATTTTTTTCCATTGACTTATTTGTCTATTAACAAGAACACTTGAAAGCATAATTTTAAGCCTTTTTAAATAATGCATGGATCACAGTTGTAATTTTATATAAAATTTTGTATTTATCTCTTACTTTCATAAAATCTAAGATTTGGGAGGACCATATATGTCTACTTTGGTTACTGTAATATCCCCAGATCTATGCACTAGATCTGATATTTAGCAAGAGCTCAAAAATATTTGCTGACAAATGAGTAAGTGAAATTCTCTCATGAGAGCACAGAAGAGGGATGGGAGAGAGAAGTGCTGGGAGCACGGAACAGAGCTCTGACCTATTTCTATATGGTGAAATAGATTTAGCAAAATGGTCCAAAGTAATTCACTCAAGAATAGTAAAATGTCAGGAAGAGCCCTGCAGCCCTCTGCCTTCCAGACTTTTCTCAACTGCCACAAGTAAAGATGCAATGGGACTTGAATTTTATAACCCATGGATCACAGTTAGAATTCACGGATCCAAAGATGCTCTGCTACAGCATCTGAAAGTTGCCAATTTGATAATTCTGTTTTTAACACTGCCTTCTAATTTTCAGGTGAGTAGGATAATCAAAGCAATCTGACATTGTAATCAGTAGAGAAAGGTATAAATAATAAAAACGACATTGTAGCTCAACAAAAATAAAAAAAATGAAAATTAAAATGTCACTATTTTAAAGGATTAGAATTGTGAGTTGACATGGATTAACAAAGAAATTCAGTCATTTGGGGGAACCCTGAGGCCTTGACTGCCTGCCCCATGTGAGCCTCTCTGAAAAGGAAGGTGGTGCTGGCCAAGGGAAAACATGATGTCTGAGTATTTTTTCTTACTTTGTTTATTATTTATTAGAACACCATAATTACACATAACTGTGTGATTCATTACACCATATTTGTATGTGCACATAGCATAATTTGATCTCATTCTCTCAGTTTCCCTTGCCGCTTCTTCCTCCCTCCACCCTATCCACTTATTTTATTCTACTAATTTCCTTTTATTACTATTATTATTATTACATTATAAAGATGTATAGAAGCATGATTTATTATGGTATATATAGCACAGTTTGGTTCATTTATTTAATTGTAAGAAAAAATCATTTCATCAGCCGCATAGAAATTCCACTCATTTTGTAACTCATCATCAATGTTAAAAAGAAATATTTTTCCTAGGTAACTTTCCAGATTCTCATTTCATATAATAACTACTGTATATTCAGTTTTTTAAGTAAGGGACATGCTTATCATGGCGCAGCTCTGAATGAATGACAAGTAACAGAACTACATAAGTGAAATTGTTCGTTCATTTTAAAAATACTTGGTAGGACTATTTCTTCCATTAACTGAGGAAAAAAGCTAATCTAGTAGCATTTCAGTTGCATGAGAGCTACCTCATCTAGCATGGTTTCTCAAGAAGAGGAAAGAAGAAATCTAACAAGCTCAATATTTTACCCATTGATAAGCTCCACAAAATAGCCAAAGGTAATAGTTATCATGCAAATGGATTGTGATGTTGAAAGTAAAACACTGGGTCCTAAATATCATTAAAGCACTATAAGATACAACTGATTTTTAAAAAAATATATATAAATTATCCCTGATGAAGACTCTCCCTATGATGATGTCAGTGTCACTGTGGTTGCTTGGATTTGTAGAAAAGACTTTATTTCTCACTTTTCAAACTGTTCTATGTACTGCTTAGAAATAATTTCATCATATGAACTTAACTATGACTTATAAGGGTCATGTCATTTTACTTGATTTAATCATTTGTCCTTAATTATATTTAAGTCCAGAAGGAAGTTGTATTTTATGAACCTAACCCAAAGGATATAAAACTAACAGCTGGAAGCTTTTAAAGGCTGCAAGTTACTATATTAAATGGCCGCATAAATTTTGTGTAAATGTGATTTAAAATCATTCAAATCATTTCTCAAAATGTTTGTAATCTGTAAAAAATATATTTGTTTTAAATAAGAGTCCATGTCAACATCTAATTTGGAGTGAGACAAAGCAGAAAATTTGCTAAAGAGTAATCTTTAGTTGATCTTTTCAAAATAACTTTTATTTACAGAGCTGTGTGGGGAAGGAGGATAAGTGATATGGTTGCCAAGGGAAACCCTTTTCTGATTGGAAGAGAGGTCACACAGGTTTTTACAAAGAAAGAGAAGGTTGGCTTTTTTTTCCTAAGATTTTTTTCTGCCCTTACAATGTAAGAAAAAAGAAGCAGAAACAAAAAAATTGCCTTCTCTGCTCCTTATTCACTCTGTGAATTCACAGAAAGTGTCTAGGTAATGAGCCTGCAAAGATGTCCAACCCCCACAACAACTTTCTTAGCATTGTTTGAATTGTTATTTGAATGTGATAGTGTTTATTTATGTGTATATGTTTTTTTTGTCCAATTATTATGCATATCAGTTGTATTTAGGGGCTACATTTTATAATTATTATGGTACCCAAGTGTCTTTTGCATAGTAAAGTACTCAAAAACAAATTTTAATTTTATTGTAACTTCTTTCATTCTAATTTTTAATATGAAAGAATTATTTGAATGAATATATGAGACAGAAGAATGTCAATATAAGCTGGATGTATATACTCATAATAGGCTGTTCTGGAGCGCAAGCTCTGAGAAAGGAGGGTGTGTGTTAGTCTTGTATTCCCAGGGGCACCTATGTCCCCAGCTCTCAGAACCATATGTGGTCTAAATAAATTAATTGCTGTTTAATGAATAGATACCTTTCCTCCTGATTATAACTAGTGGGAGTACAAATACAGGATCAAGGGAAATATAGACTTCTTTGTTTAGGCTGCCCTTAAAATAAAAATTAATTAAATCATGATAGATATGAAAGCTCTTTTAAAACTATAGAGCATTGTGGAGTTGATTCAGAAACAAAACGGAGATATTAAAAATAAGAATAAAAACACGTAGGTGGAAATAGGTCATTTGTAATCATATAGTGTCTGAATACCTGATAGGAGGCTATTAAAGGACTAACTTTAAAAGGTATGCCATTTTTTAAAGATTTCAAGTGTTGGACTTACCTATGATTTTTTCTCATGTTATAATGACAATTTTCTTTTTCTCTCAACTGCTTTTAGGAACATTTCCTACCCAGCTGCTCCTTAGCCTTGAAGATAATGACTTGGCTAAAAGAACAACTTGCTGAAGTCTACCTTTTCAGTAGTCATAGTCAGAGGGGTGAGAAGTTCAAGGGATGAAATTACTGAAGAAAATTTACCCAAAACATGGAAAATTCAACTTCTCATCCAAGTCCCATCTCAGAGGATAAAGCATCAATAATGAGGATATCAATGAAACTCAAGGAACTGATAAGCTAACCATAATAATCCCTTTTACTGAACATTTACTGTTTGCTAGGGATTGTGTAAAGTGGTTTTCATAAATCCTTACAAATTTATATGATAAAATTTAGTGGTAGATATTATTGCCATTATTTATGGATTAAGAATTTGAGGCTCAGATGTAAGCAATGACTTAGCTAACAAAGTTTTGAAGCAAATCAACTGAGATTTAGATCAGTCTCACATAAATGCAGAAACCACATTTTATTCAGCCATAACTTTGATTTTATGTGACCCAGATCATACTTTCACACTGCTAATATTTGGATATTAGATGGAGTTTGAATATTAGTGGAGATATTTATAAAAGTTTGAAGAAGCAGTCTCGAGAAAGCCTAGAACATTGTAAGTAGAGCTTAATGGGCAATTCTTGTGTGAGCTCAGAAGATCAGAATGCTAACAGGAAAGCAGACAGTAAAGGCCAGTCTCATGAGGTTTCAAATGTAAATTTGGATTCTAATGGGAATTAAACTAAAGTCTATTCAATTATATCCTAGAAGAGAACTTGTCTACATTTTGTTCATGCCCTGAGTCTTTGTGTGAGGCTGAGTTTAAAGATCATTGACTAATTAATCTGGTAGAGGAAATTTCAAAACATCACAACCTTCAGGTATGTTGGTTTCTTTGAATTAAATTTTCAGTGAGCATCAGGAGCAAAGAGTTGCATGAAAATTCTTGAAAAATTGCAGCTTACCCAGGGAAAAGAACACATTTCATGTTGTGACCAAGAAAGGTGTAGCTGGTGAAGAAAGTAATGCCAATGAAAAGAAACCAAATACATTGCATTGAAGCAAGAGGAAAGATGCCTTGAGGACATCTGAAGTAAAAAAGACCATGTCTATCACAGGCCCAAAGACCTTTCTTTGAGAGAGACTGTTGCTTCCTCTGGGTCACCTAGGGAATTTTTCCCCTGAGATTCATTTCCACATGTTCTGCCATTTAGGAACTCAGAGTCTGCTTTGGCCATCGTCCAAGAGGGCTCAGCTAATTCTCAAGCTGACAGAAGATTTTGCATTGTTCATATGGTGCTGGTTTTACAGGAATATAAAATCCAACAGTCCTATTATCATGGAAACGTCAACTAAAATTTCAAAGGAAAGCCTGGGAGGCCATGCAGTGTGTAGAAGGGTTGGACTCCCTGAAAGTAGCCCCAGAGAGGGTGATGTGTGAATCTGTGAGAGTGAAACTGAAGCTGTAATAGAGATACTCAGAAGTTAGAAGCTCAGGAATATGGAGTGTCTACCCAGGGAAGCCATAGCAAGCAGAGCCAGCTTGAGTGGAAGCCCATGTGGTCTGCAGCAAAGTTGTAGTGGCAATGGCTCAGCAAGCCCTTTGGAGCTGACATCACAACACCATGTGCCCCAGATACTTGACATATAGCTGCAGGATTTAATTTTTTCCCTGTTAGGTATTGATCTTGCTTTTTCCCCATCCCTTCTTTCTATTTCTGAATTCTTCCTTTTTGGAATACGGATTACTCCACGCAATTATAACTTACAAGTATGTAACTTGAATTTTGATTTTTGCATGATTTTACAGATAAGAGCATATCTTGAGTCTCAGAGAAAACTTCACACTTGGACTTTTGAACAATGCTGGAACTGCTGAGACATAGGAAACTCTTAGAAATGGGCTAAATGAATTTTGCTTTGTGAGATGGGGATGAGCCTTTGGAGGTCAGGGGTAGAGCATTATCATTTGATTCTTAAATGTCCCCCAAAGGCTTATGTCTTGCAGGCTTGGTTCAGAGCTGATGGTACTATTGGGGAGGGGTGAAATCTTTAGGAGATGGGGCCTAGTGAAAGGAATTTAGGTCACTGAGAGTGGGCAGAGTCAAACCGTGGCCATTTGCTTCTCAAATACCAAAAGGTGAATAGCTTTTCTCTACCTTGAACTTCCTGCTATCATGTGCTGCCTCACCACAGGCCAAAGGCCAACAGACCTAAGCAAGCCTAACAAAAGCCCCTGAAACCATGAACTAAAATTAATATTAGCTCCTCAAAAGTTGGTTTTCTCAGTGACAGGAAGCTGACTGACACAAATTTGGCTAGTCTCAGTCACTATCCATTCATATTTATTCAAAGCCACCCCTTCTTAATTAAACCTATTCATGTCTCTAAACCTCTGTTTCCTCATCTATGAAATTATAACCCTGTTGAAATCAGTCCCACCATTGTTGCCTATTGAAACCAAAGATAGAACATGGCAGAAGCCACAGAAATGCAGAGCTCCAACCTTGGGTTTCTTGCAGTCAAGAACAGACACTGAGACGTTGACGCTCTGACAAGTAGGTAGTCTGGGTTTCTGTTCCTACTAACTCTTGTCCATTTATTTTGGAAGTAAATATCTATAATTCAAAAAAGCCCCTGTAATGGCTCATTGATCAGTCCAATAATGTGATGCGATTTTTTCTACCACATATCTGGTGAAGATAGTGTTTGTAAGAGAAATGTGGGATTGACCACTGCCCTTGTCATATTCATTTGCCAACACAGAGGAACATGAAACCTTAAATCTTAGTATTTAAGATTACAAGAGTAAATGGGATTTAAGAAACTGATGTATCCCTATCTTTCCATCAATAAATCTATTTCTGTGGCATACCAATAATAAAGAAACCAGTCATTTCTGCAATTATAATGATCAACTCATAATGACAATAATCACACAGAGTATATGTAACCCCAGGCATTTAGGTGAATTTGTGTCAAATCTGGGTTGGTGAATAGGCTGTTTCAAGGGTTAGTAAAGCTCTTCTGGATAACCACACACATCTTTATAAATATTGAGTAGATTTGATTTTGCAGTGTCTTCTGGAGTAGAGAGAAAGAACCTCTGAAGATCTGTAGTGCTGAACAAATCACGCTGTTGACAATAAGCAATGATGTTTGGCTGAGGCAGCCAGCACAGGGCCAGGAAGAAAGAATCAGAACATAGAAATGTGGCTACCCACTGACAGAGCAGGCCTGCTGTCCTGGGTTTCCACTGGGAAAACATGGCACCTGGCATCCCAGCTAGTCTCTCTATTGCTAAAGCAAACCATGAGCACTGCTCAAGTGGAAGCAGACTTTGAAGGTGAGTATACAGGAGTGGGAAAGGACAGCACATGGCCTGCCTCACCTTCCCTGCCTTACTTTTTTTTCCCAAATTCTTAACACTTATGAAGATATTAAAAATATTTTTGGAAGCATCTAGGTGAAGTGTACTTTCCATGATTATCCTATGCTTAATTCCTGAATAGTATAGTCTTCATTTATTTGTTTAATTTTTTAATTGTCTTTCTTGCTGGAATGCAATCTCCACAGGAAGTCTTTGTTTTGATAACTGATGTACTAATGTTCACCAAAGAATCACTATTAGTGACATCTATACAATAGATGCTCAAGAAATATTTGAATAATTTTAATTTTTTAAAGTAGGGCAAGGAGGACAGATATCAATTTCATTGGCAATATGAGCCTGTCAGTCCCTATTCAGGAACTTTTTGGTGATTAAGAAAAAGTGAAATATATTTGGTATTTGGAGGAGGGTGTGTACAAGGAGCTTTGGAAATGCTGAATCCATTACACTAGTATCCTCTCGGTGATTCCCCTCTGCTAAGCATCTCTAAGGAGGATCACACAATCCTCCATAATAGGACATTAAATTGCATCCTCACCTCTTCAACAGGCTGTCTTGTGTTGGGGCATTGAATGGTAAACTAAACAGGAAAGAGCCCAAGTTGAAATTCCCCTCTCTCCCAGAGCGTTCTGACGTGAACAAAGCCTTAGTCTCCTCTGTCATGAAAGCCTGTTCTTTGGACCTAGCAGTCAGGTACCCGCTTTCACCAACAAGGCAAGGAGAGTCTTTGATTTGTACCCTCACTAACTGCTTTGGCAGGAGAGTTTTTGTTTGAACTACACTTTAGAAAGGAAAAAAAGAATGGTAAAGAAAAAAAAATCACAACTTCCCCCTTTTAACCTATTTCCTTCATTTTTTTTTTCCTTTGGACAAATAAAAATTAAAAAGAGAAAAGAAGATCAATAAAATGCTGTAAGCACAAAATTATTGATTCTCCTCCAACACTTCACTTGCCTTCAAAAGAAATTTATGATGGAGAGTTAAAAAAATAAAATAATAAAATAGAATAAGAAGAAAATTTCCTAAATAGTTGAAGCAAATTAAGTTCTATCTTTTTTTTTTTCATAGAAAACCCTCAATATCCTGGGTGGAGAAACTCAAAAAGTGCATGTTTTCTGTTTTTTGTTTTTTTTTTTTTCTGTCCTGAGTTTGTTTTAGCTTTCAATTATTTAGAAGTACACAGGAGTTTGGGGTTCCCTGAAATTGCACCTCTTTTTATTTTAACAAAAAAAAATTAGCTCTGGCTCAGCACAAAACAAATGATGCTGTATACACTGTGAAGTTTTAAGCCAAATTATTTTCTGGTAGAGATGACCTTCAGAAGCCACTTTGCATATTTGTCCTTTTTTGCCTCCCTGTCAGCATAAGTCATGACAACTATGGAGTAGCAATGTGGTGGTAGTTCTGAAAGAAATGAATATAAACTTTCTTTTCACACATGAATCCCATTTGTCCCAAATATTTGAACTATGTACCATGGCCAGTGGATGTGGTGGAAGCACTTTTCAGTCACTTCCTTTGGGGTACATAGATGACTTTTAGTCTTCAGTGGTCAGAAAGGCTCTGATTGTGACTACACCATGTATATGCCACACTCATTTCAAGAAAATTTCTCTGAAATTTGAAGTCTCTACTACTTGGCTTTGGGGGGTGGTTGTTTTGTTGTTGTTTTGTGGTGGTTTTGCATGGTTGTCATAAAATGCTTGCTTTTCTCAGTGCTATTCTGTGTACTTTGATGTGGCTGCTTTCTACAAACCCAATTACCCTATTTTCTAAAATGCATTGCCCTATGTACTGGCAAGACCAGGGGTAGACTACTCTTCTCACTTACATGAAGAAACTAAAAAAGTTGATGTCCTACAATTAGAGATTATAACAGTGGTTACCAGAGGCAGGGAGGGGAGTGGAGAGAGGATGGTAAATGGGTAAGAAGGTGCAATTGAATAGGAGGAATAACTTTTAACATTCTACAGCACAGTGGGATAATTATGGTTGACAACAATTAATTGTACTGTGAAAATAGCTAGCAGAGAAGATTTTGAAAGTGGCAACACAAAGAAATGATAAATGAGATGATCAATGTGACAATTACTCTAATCTGATCATTGTACATTGTGTACACATACTGAAATATTATACTGTACACCATGAATATGAACAATTATTATGCCAATTATTTTCTTTAAAATGCAAACAAAAGAAACTTGGGTTGTTGGCTAAGAAGCAGGAACTGCCCAGAGCGACCCTGAAGTTTCCACTGCAGATTTCATGGAGAAGTGTGCTACATCATGCCTCCTTATTTGTTTATTATATGAATCAAAAGTTCAGAGAGATGTGTGGGTTTTGTCCAAAAGTGGCACTTTAGGAAAAAGGAGGAAACTGAAACTCGAACCTCTCAAGTCTCCATCCGGTTCCCTCTCGCTTACCATATGCCACCTTGGTTTTTCCCACACAGGCCTCAGAGGCGCAAGTGCACACGCACATCCACATTGCTGGGGATGCATATTGCCTTCCACAGACCTGGGAATATTGCCCTTTGGTTGTAACAGCAGAGCCTGTTGGCAGATGGCGAATCAGCCTCAGGCTCAGAGTCAGCCTTTGCTTAAAAAGAGCTCCCCTGGTACCCCTCCATCGTGCTCTCTGGGGGATGCCTGTCAGGCGGGTCCCATCTGCTCCCACTGTTTTCTAGGAACTGTGTATCTGGGTTTCACATAGGCCTGCCATGTGCCTGGGAGCATTTTTCCTGACTACATCGCTTATGCTCATTTCCTTCCTTGGCTCTGTCTAGAGCAAATGTTTCAGTATCTCCTTCAATTAAACATTGAATAAGAAGAAAAGGACCTCATTTTCCCACCACCCATTCCACCAACCTATTTTCCAGCTGCACCCGTTCTCTACTTCCTTTTTGTTATAATGACTGCATTCTCCCTGCTGCCACCAAAAGCCAAATCCACACTTAAATATTGCACCCTATTTCCTTGAGGTTTCTCTAGGAGTTTGCTTCTGCAGCCATACCCTCCTTCAAGCATCAGGTTTACCCTTCCTGCTGCACTAGTGATCCCTCCCAGTGGTACCCTGTTTCATGTGGTGATACAGTTCACCTGAAGGAGCACACACACCCTTGAGGTACCACCAGGAGACTTTTCTCCCCTAAAAGCTGAACTCCAAGAAGAGTGGCCCATGCTTACTTTCTTTGCTCCCTCACCCTCAGTGTCTGAACTGATTCTTCTTTATTCCCTTCCATTCTGTCAATATCACTCTGACTCTTCTCAAGGTCGCCAATTGCCTCTAGTTCGTAAAGCCCAATGGCCCATTTTCAGATCTCCTCTTCTCTGGTCTCTCAAGAGTGCTGGGCACAGCAGATCTTCCTTCTTAGAACATTTTCTTCATCTGGTTTCTGAGCCTCCGTAGGTGTTGTCTTACCTCACCTGTCACTCTTTCTTTGCCCTCTTTCTGGTTCCTCCCTTTCTAATTGACCTCTAAAGATGTTGGTGTTTCTCAAGTTCATTCTTTAATCCCCTTTCCTCCTCTAAGTTCTTTCTCTCTGAGTGATCTCATCCCGGTTCATACCTTTATGTTATTCCCAGATGAGTGTCTCTATCACCAACTTCTCCCTAGAGCTCGAGGTAGATAACCACCCTCTCATCTGAAACTGAATTGTTCAAAAGCAAATCCTCTTAACTATAACCCACTTCTAGATTTCCTCTATTTCAATGTATGTTTCTATCCTTTATCTAGTTTCTCACACCAATATATACATATTGTTTCTGTTTTGGCACCAAGAATTGAGCCCAGGGACACTTAACCACTGAGTGGCATCCTCAATCATTTTTAATTATTTTTATTTTCTTAATTTTGTCAAAAGTTCTCACTAAGTTGCTTAGAGTCTTGCTAAGTTACTGAGGGTGGTTTTGAACTTGCCATCCTCCTGCCTGGGTCTTCTGAGCTGCTGGGATTACAAGCATGTGATATATATAGATACAGATATAGATATATAAATACATAAATTTCTCTTTCCCTTATGCTCCATATCTCAACCCTGAAGTATGTCTTATTGGGTGAAAATTCAAGAAACCCCCAATACAACTAGAACCCTTTTCTCCTCCTTCTCCAGTGCCCTATTTTGCGCTACTATTGCCTCCCATCTGTATTACCATAAGGGTTTTCTAGCTGCTTGTACTTTTCTCTTACTGTAGTTTGTTCTCCACATAGCAAATAGAGCACTGTTCCTATACTCTAAAATAGCAAAAAATACTTCATATCTTTCTCCCACAATTAGACTATAAACCAAACTCCTGAAATTATGGCTTATGAATCCCTATGCAAGCTCCTTTGCATTTGCTAGTTCCTCTGCATGAAGCAAACACTTTCCCAAATGTTCAAACCACAGGACTTGCACTCCCACTACATTCAGAACTTTCCTCCAATTTTATTATTCAGAGAGGACTCTCACAGACCTCTATTTACATGGTTCTCATGTATCCCTTTATCCTGTATTTTTATTTAAATGTATGCAGCCTAAAATTATAATGTGTATTTGTCAATTGTTTGTTTTTAATGGAAAATATTTATTTAGGGAAGAGATTCATCTTCTCTTATCACTGCCTCCTCAGAGTTCAGAATGGTACTCAGGACACAGCAAGTACACGGCAGCAGATTGTTGGGGGGAAATCTTATAAATAAATAGATTTAAACACAACACACTTTCTTAGAGTGCTGTGATAGATTATTCACAGTGAAGTGCATGGATTGAGGATACTGTCAATCAGGTTGATGTTAAAGAGAAAGCTGACCATTGCCATAGCCCAGAGAAGAGCTTATTTAATGAATGAGCTCTCGAATGAGCTAGAAAAGTAGGTTTAAAAATGCCATATGCTGAATAAATACCATCTTTGTGTATTGATGTATGTTAATTTCCCCCCAAATGCAATATATATGATACTAGTTTTGTTTGATCTCTTAGTGTTCAGTCCAGAGTTTTCAGCCTGGTAGACTAAGACCATTGACAAATGATTATAACTTTCTTGTCTGTAGCTAACTTACATCTGTCATTATTCCACTACTGAATGGCCCAGTTTTCACATGAAGGCACATTGCTTGAACTATGCCGTAAGTACAGAATATCCTCTTACCTTTTGACAACCTGATAACAGATCTTCCCATTCTTTATTCTAATATTGCATCCACCAAAAGACTGGTCATCTTCCATAGTCTTTTGTAGCTATTTCCATCCACTTCTTGTAACCCACTTAATATCTTCAACTTTATTAACATGTACTAATAACATTTTATTTTCAATATTATATGATTTTTGAAAGTAGGATCCATCTTTATTATACCTTATTTGAAACAGCATATTTGCATGCCCTTAAACTAGCCACTGGTCTGGAAAATAATGAATGCTCAGCAAATCATTTTTAAATGAATAAATAAATCAATAACTAGATCAAGAGCTACTAAAGAAAATAAAACAAGGTTATGGTCTATATGTAAGGGATGGGGCCAAGGAACAAAGACTGAGCTAGCATTGGGGTCTTGGTTGCCTCTTTGAAAGTTTGTGGATATAACACTCACAGCCAAATAGCTAAGTATTCAGACTTTTCAACTGTGGACTGCCATTCTCAGGAGTATTTGCTATTGTGTTTGCATATGTTAGAGTAGTGGTGACAAAACCAAGGATGACCTTTGTCTACATTTTTCCCCTCATTATTGGTCTCAAAAAGAAATTCTAAACCCTGTTTAGTGATGGAACTTGAGCTTCTGAAGAGGAAACTTGGTCATGACAATATGAGTCATGCTGAGGTATAGAGAAGTCTGTTTGCACAGACAGAAATATTTCCTCTGTGTATGGCCCTTGCACAGTAAGCTCTTCTCTCTAGCAGGAGAGGGCTGATCCACCTCACCCATGACTAGTACCTCTGTCTGGAGTTAAGGTCATCACAGGTTATTCAGATTGTCAGTCATGCATATCACAGACAGGAGAGAAGATGTGGAGTCCCAGGACTGACTTTTGTACCAATCCATACAGATTTTCTGTTTGTTACTATTGTAACAGTTATATTACTCTTGGTATTCTATATGCAAGTCTCTGAAATCCCAACAGAGTCACAGGTTGATGCATTTTAAAGGAACATAAGGCTTGTGTCTGCTCCCCAGCCTTCAGGCAGAACTATGCACAACTCAGAAACATTAAAGAAGAGTTGGCCATGTTAGAAACAGTCATGACCCCCTTGTGTTGCAAATAATACTTCTTAAGATGCCTTCTAAGTTTATTTTATTCTCTAAATTCATGACTTTTTAACATAGGAGGAAAAATGTAGAAAGTCAAAGGAGTAGATGGAACATTTTCTTAGCTACTTTTAGAATCTCCTCACACACCTTGATGTGACTTATAATGTTATAGTTCTCACTACCACTGCCATACATGATTCTTTGAAAACAGGGACTAAGGGAAGCCATTGAGCTCTTACTTTTACTTGGAAATTGAAGGTGAAAACCCTGAACTGAAAATGGAGGCACCAATTTCTAAGTTGAAATGACCCCTAACAGAAAGCAGCTAACTAGTCCCTCTGGAAATTCTTGTCCTTGAAAAGTGAAGCTCAGGGCTGGTCTGAGCTCCTGAGCAATAGATGAAGGGAGTAATCCTGCCCCATCCCTAAGGAACTTCATCATTTTGATCATCACAGCATTTAGAATAAAGGTAGGGGAAAAAAGCATCACAATTGAACAACGGGCAGCAAAATCCCTACATTTCTTAAGGATTAATGGTAAAGCTTTAACAAAGTGTTTCTGATTCCTATTAATCTTAGAATGTAGGTATGCTTTCCCACATGGCAATCCTAGACATTTTCTGGCTAAGCTATATTTCATTTGTTCATGGGCCTATATTTTTGTGTTGGCGAAATAGACTTACAAGCAAACCCATCTTACCTTGGACAAATCAACTATCGGTCCTTTTTCCATGGACAAGAAATAGAAAATGTCCCAGAGTCAACTAAGTTTTTAACCATGACCATGAATGGACAAGGGACATACTTCCTAAATCACTTATTTTAAAAATATGTCTATTGTTCAGTTTGAGGATCTGCAGGGATATTCCTCCTCTCTGTGGGATTTTCACAATGGGCTCTGCTTAGGCAGCAGTGAAGGTTGTCATTATTTAATAGGTTTTAAATATAAGACTAACCCCAGAGTGCCTACAGAATGCCTCCTAGACTCTTTGCCTGTATTTGTGGCAGGTGCTGTCACTTTGTTGTGTAACCTCCGGGGCTTTGGTATCTGCACAGCAGAGCACAAATGACAGAGAGGAAGACATGCACAAGCCATGCCGATATGTAAAAACATAATACATTCTCTTAAATATGCTTAATATTTTTGGTGCATGCATGCATCTTTTGGATATTTAATGTAGTGAGTTCTCTTTGCTTCATATCTCTCAAAAGTCATTATGAGACTGGTGACGCTTTTAAAATCCATTGTGTCTTGAAATTTAGGAAATGTGGCATTGCCCTCTTTTTAAAGATCAAAATTGTAGTATCAGATAGAACAAAGTAAGTATATTATAAACCAGGCTATTAAAAAGCTTTAGTGCAAATTGGTTTGCTAAACAAAAACATTAAAATGAATCTTAATATATAAGTTTTGGAGTTCTCTCCAAATGTCTTGGGAATTCACCTTTCCTCTCTTCCTCCAGTTCAGAGTTAGAAAGCTTCAAAGAGTTCCATTTGTTTGGGTGCTACCCTAATTTTCAGTATAGCTATTGCATGGCAGGTTTATTTCTGGCTTGTTCTTACATTTCAGGTGTGGAATCTTTCCATTAGCTTGTTTATTTGACCTTAACTAGGATCATATCTGCTCCAATGTCCTGGGCATTTGTGCTCACCAGTCCACCTGAGGCTACCTTTTGTCCTCTGATGAGAAAAATAGCTCTGTATCCTGGTTCTTTTCATGGTTTAACCCAAAATCGGCTTCTCTTATGTCCTCAGTACAAGAATACCTTTCTTATTCTGCCTTAAGGAAAATTTATGAAGCATTACTTATCTTCAGGGTCTGCCAGTTTCTTATTTCTTCCTTTTTTTTTTTTTTCTGCAACTGACCTAACTCCTCTTTTAGGGATAGAAACTATCCCTGTAAGGGGATATTAGTTCCTATGAACAGGATAAACTCCAGTATGAATCACACATACATTCAACAACAAGTTCGATTCCTTTTCTTGGATATTTGAATTTTAAGCTTTTGAACTTTGGTTATAGAAATAGAATATAGAATTAAAAACTATTTCTTTCATAATGAAACTCTATGCATCAGCAAGCCATGAAAAATTGGAGGGAATTGATTTTAAAATCATAAACCAATATTTTGCATATGTAACTACGGTCTAGACATAAATTTAAAAAACCTATTTTGTGCAGTGAGTGAGAATGAGTGGAAAAGAAATTAAAAATATGACTTGTTCTCATTCCTCTCCAGGAATCCCCAGACCAACTGAGGTAAACTGGTTATAATCACAAAGAACTAATTGTTTGGGGGAGCTATAAAGATAAAGTAATGAAAAATGATTTAGGTGCTGCTTCCTCTTGCAGATCTGGGAGCTGAGTCTGCCCACTATCACACTCACCTTATGATAGGTGAGAAGTCAGCCTTCGGCTATTCCTTCCTCTTGACCAATACTCCTCAAAGACATGATCATCATCAGCATTGGTATGATCAGGGGCCCTTAGATTAGGCATATTCCCTGGGAGGAGCTCAGAAATCTGACTTTTAATAAGATACTTGGGTGATTATTCTACACACTAAATTTTAAAAAAAAAATTTACTTTATGTCAGTATCTAAATTTCTCCCCTGCATTTTTTTCTTGTTTATCTCTTTCTATTTTTCAGTTGATCATAAGTTATTCTCATGCTTACTTGGCCACAAAATTTATAGGTAATCATGCAAAAGCCTTTCTAATTTTGTCTGCTCCTTGCCCCATTCCTTCATTTAACCAGTCTATGGCGGGGGGCACATACACTGTCACTTTCAGCACAAATGTAGTTAGCCTTGGATGTCAATGACACAGATTCCAGATATGATAGGCATGATAATGGGAAAACTAAACTGTGTTCCTCAGTAACATCCCAGTTAAACAGAAGTGCACCAAAGTAATTCAGGGGTTATTTGTTTAAGCCTGCAGTTGCATGAGAGGTAACCACAAAGAACTTCAGTTGTTGAGGTTTTTTTTTTTTTTTTTTTTTTTAATCTAGGGATATATATATATATATATATATATATATATATATATATATATATATATATTTTAATCTAGGGATATATATATATATATATATATAGTTATATATATATGAGGAATCTAGTTGTAGGTGCAAATGAATATAATGAAAGAATTTCTCACATCTGAATAATAGTTAAGTATTGATGCTGATTTATATTATGAAAGGTTTTCTGATCTTTAAAATGTATGTTTGTGTAAAAGCAAAGCTAATTATGGTCATGAATATCTACTGTTTATAGTGTTTGCCTAATTGCTGTCGAATGGCACTTATTATGAACATCACAATTATATATATTTTTCATTTTAATTTGTTTCTCTGTTCCTTGTGGGCAAGGACCAAAGTCTTCCATACTTCTGCACCCTCCAGGCTACTATGACAGTAGCTTATTTAATGTACATTTTCAGTAAACCATTTAATGAATTAATTAGGTCTAGGTTGTATTCACATTACATTCAAGTCTGTTTGTTTACATAAATGGCCCCAGGAAATCATTTCATTCCCTCTTACCACTACAGACACATACATACCTTTCTTAGTATTTCTGATAAAGTCATAAATAGAGGGTGGAAAGCTTTAGTAGTCACCATTAGGAGACAGAGGAGGAGGAAAAAAAGAAAAGGATGAAGGGTATTACCTTTGGAATTATACTGACAGCAAATGTTCTGCAATGCAATCATTTGATATATAGTCATCCAAGTACATGCAAAATATCCTGGGTAACTACAGATGTATGTGTCTCTTCTATTACACACAACACTCTCTCCTTTCTCAAATTAAATTGTGAGACACTATTGTGTCTTCTTTTCTGTTCAGGCCACATTGTTTTCCAGCTTCTTCTAAAGAAATGTGTATTCTAATTTCCTTGGCTTCAAGACCTGCACTGGATCTACCTTTAAAGTATGTATTTCATCCTACCTGCCAAGAAACTTCACAAGCTCCAAATTGCAGGAGAAAAACAATAGAAGAACAGAAGAGGAGAGAAAGTGGAAGACAATAAACAACACACCCACACACAAACACACATATACTGCACACACTACAAATTAAGTAAAAACAATTCAAATCAAAAAAGAAAAATCTTAAACAAGTTCTGCTCTATCTCAGAGAACTAGCACTAATCATCAGGTGTTCTGACCATGAATGAATCCTTCCAGTCATTTCAGAAATTTAAATCATGTATTTGATAATTGCCCCCTGTCTCTGATCCATGTGGAAATTGAAGTATGGATTTTCTGTTGTTGCTGAAAAGCATTCTTGTCATTTTTACCTTTATCACTGACTACCACCCACTTTCTAAAATGTTTCCTAGAGGAATTTCTTTCACCTCCCCAAGTCCACTCCATTCTCAATAACCCTAAGTTTCTTCATCTTCATGTCTCCCACGATGCATGAACCTGAGTCTATGTTCCCAGGAGTAGAGGACTAACTGTATTTACAGATGTTCAGGCTGCAGATACATTGACCATACAGCTGGACTTTTGGCTGATGAGTGAGTGAGTGAATGAAAAAAAGGAAGAAAACAAAGGAAAAGTGCTCCTGACACTCTTCCCTCAGCAACCAGAAAGTCCACTCTTTTCCCCCAGGCTGCATCCTTTTAAATTTCATATAGAACATGACTTAAAACATAGAATTATCTCATTTTCTATTTATCTTCTAGGGATTCTAAAAAAAAAAAAAAAACAAATTTCCTACTAACTTGAATATTTTCCCGAAGGAGCATTTGGTTTTTTCTTCATGAATATTTTAAACTTTCAACATACAAAACAATTCAAAGTACAATTTTATTCTTATTGATACCAGAACTATCTCAATTATTACAGAAAATAGAATATATATTAGTTAAAGATTTAAAATAAATATTTATGTATATCTTATAGTCACTGATAGATACCAACATAGTTAATGATAGTGACAAGATCAGAAATTAATTGCCTAAATATGAACATTTTTTAATCATAGATGTAACCCATGCTTATTGAGAGAAAATTAAAAATGACAAAAAAATCATAAGTGCACTATTCAGAAATACACATTTGTGCTTGGGTTTCTAATATTTTGCATGATGTACACAGAAACATACAATATATTATAGAATATGGTTTTACAACCTGATTTTTTTACTGATATTAAATTGCACATTTTAATTTCTAATGTTAATTTTTTATTTTCATTTTCTAAGATTGAATAATAGAAATGGAATTTCTGGGTCTGCAGGTATGAAATGTAGACCACTGGGTTATTCTGGGCCACATACTAGTAGTTCTAGGATAATTTACTAATTCATACATTTTTAAAAGGTATGAGAATTTTTTAATCACTACAACCTCACCAACAGGGGCTGTATTTTCATATTTTACCCATAGTGATAGGTGAAAGAATATTAGATTGTGAATCTTTACTTTTCTTACTTTTATTCAATTTCTAAGATTTCATTTCAATTTTAGCCATTTGTATTTCTAATTCTGTAAATCAGATACTAAATTGATCTAGTTTGGTTAATTAAAATAAAAATTGCTTAGTCAATTCTATGTCAAAATATTTGATATTTTTACTTTCTTTTGTGAAGATAGTTTCCCAAATTTTGATCGGTCATTTGAGATTCCTCTCTTGTGATTTGCTTGTATACATGCTTTATTCAACCTTTTATTTTTTGGTTTTCTTTTTGTGATTTGTGTATTATGCATTCTTACCATGAATACTTCATTGGTTATATACATTTCAAATGTGTATTAGACAGTGCCTTGGCTTTTTATTTGTTTAAGATATCATTTTTCTGTACCTAATTTTAAAATTTCATATATGCACATTATTCAATATTTTATTAAGAAGTTTTCTTTCTGCATCTTAAGAAATCCTATCCAAATTCAAAGATTCATGAAAGTTAATATACTAAATTTTCTTCTAAATGTTTTAAATCTGTAATTCATCTGAAATTTAAATTTGGGCAGATATATGCAGAGATCTAATTGATATTTTCAGACCTAACCATGAGGCTCAGCATTACTCCACACTTGATCTCCTCACTGATTGTAATAACATCACATTTTGGTCTTTGAAGTTTCCTTGCATAGGGAGCTGTATGTCTAGGCTCTCTCTACTGTGATACCTCTTTTGTTTGATCCCTGTATCATTAACACACTGTTTTAGTTAATAAAAAATGTCAACATATTGATTATGATAAGGCAAGCCCTAATGTTTTCTTGCTCGTAAGTTCCTTGAATATTAAGCTTCTTATTCTTCTACATAAATTTTAAATTTAGTTTTCCAAAAATCAATAAAGACAAAAGATATTTAAACTTTTCTATGAATTAAGTCCATGGATGTTATTAGAATTGACATTTTTACTACACTGTCATCTTTGATTCCTTGAATATGATATAACTTTTTTCTCTCTTATCTCCTTCAACAATACTTTGTAATTTTCACCATTAGAGATCTTACACATTTTTTTTTCCTTCATGCCAAATCTCCTACAGTTGTTTTGTTTTTGTTGGTATGTTTAATGGGATCTTTTCTCATTAATTGTTGTAATTGTTTATTACAAGAATATAAGAAACTATTGATTCCCCATATGATCTTCTATCAATCTTTAATATTTATGAGTTTATCTGTACAGTGTTTTTTATTTTCCTACCTAGTGAGCACATTATTTTTAAATGAGAATAGTTTGTGTTCTCTCTCTCTCTCTCTCTCTCTCTCTCTCTCTATTTATTTATTTATTTTTTATTATCATGCCTAATATGCTTCTTGGTTTTTTGCCTTTACATTTTCTCTGGGATAGAACCAAATGGAATCCTTGAAAGCACACGTTTCTCTTATTACTAACTTTTACCTGACAGTATAATTAAGTTTTCTATAGATAAGAGTAAAGGATATGCCAGGATATGCTAGTGGCTCGGGAGGCTGAGACAGGAGGATTGGAAGTTCAAAGCCAGCCTTAGGAAAAGCAAGGTGCTAAACAACTCAGTGAGACTATGTATCTAAATAAAACAGGACTAAGGATGTGGCTCAGTGGTTGACCGCCCCTGAGTTCAACTTTTGTAAAAATAAATCATTGAAGATGTTATTAATAAAAATGAGATAATATTGAAGTAAAATGGCCCTGAATTAAATGTGTCCTGTGTCTTTAAATAAGCTTATATGAGCAGAAGGACACAGAGAGAGAATCCTGTGTGATAACAATTACAGAGATAGGAGTTATGGAGCTGCAGACCAAGAAATGTTAAAGACTGAAATGTTAAAGACAGCAGAACCTAGGAAGAGGCAATGAAGGATATTCATGCAGAAATCAGAGGAAGCACAATACTGTGCAAACCTTTATTTCAGATTTTTAGCATCCAGAACTGTGAAACAATAAATTTGTGTCTTACGTCAAAAAAAAAAAAAAAAGAGTAAACTAACAGAAAACCACACACAACAGGAAATAACAGATCTGAGTAGGAACACCCTGAAGACTCAGTCAGATGGCATATCCTCAGCTTTCTCAGCTTTGAGTGTTCATTCAAATATCAGTAATTATCAAACTTGCAGCTGGTCTGAAATGTTAAATGCACCTTTTAGGTTATGATCAGAATAAAAATCCCAGGAATAAATCAAAATTTGAAACTAGAATTAGGAACATAATTAGAATCAGATTGGCAACAAGGCAAAAGTAATTTGGTCGATAAATAAAGAATTTATTGAATGGGCAGTACTTAGTGTTCATATGCTTTTTATAAAACATGAAGGAGAATCTGATATATCAGTTGTATAAAAGGTTTAATTTCTAAATATATTTAAGTGCTTGAGGGACTATTAGTTTATATGATTTTTATTTAAAAGCAGCATTCGAATAGTATGATATTAATTAAAACTTAAAAAGTCTATTAGACAAATTCAAATAGGTAATATTCATTTTCTTAAAAAAAATGTTTCATAGTTTAAACACCCTGTTTTCCTGTTTTTCTTTTCCCTGTCATTGACTGAATTTATCATTGTATTTTACTATACTTCTTTAATTAAATTGGACCTTAATTTCATATTCAAATTTTATAACTAAATGTTCAGTAATTATTTATACTTAAAATTGCATGCCAAATAACTATTTATAATTCTGAGGAGGTACATATTTCAGAAAGTTCCTTAGAAAATGTGTCCATGTTTCTTTATTATCTTGGGACATCTACTCGAGTTTGGCTGGGTACACAATTTCCAGGTTATCAGACACTTTATTTTAAAATCTTTAGAGATTGATGTGTACTTTATGGATTCTTAGTGATATGAGAAGCCTGAGGTTAGTATGCTTTGTTATATTTTGTTTTGTCTTTGTTATCTTGTTAATAATACCACCATAAGCTTCTGAATTTTTCAATTAAAGTTGAAAAAGAAAAACCAAGAGCTATTTGGTAGGGGCTTTGTTTATTAACCTTGGACAAACTGAGATGTTCCTTCCTAATTTTAGCTGGAGATTTCTTTTCTTCAGTTTTCAAATTATTTTTGTGTCTTGATTATTGCCTCTTGATTTTTTTTTACTTTCTTTTTACATAAATGGTTCTAATCTTCAGATTGCATTGCCTCTACCTCTCCCTATATTTATAATCTCCTACTATTGTTTTCATCTCTTTGTCTTTTTACTCAGTGTTTTTGGAGGGAATCGCCCTTTTGTCTTTTGCATATCTGATCTGATTGGCCTAAGTGTATTCCTAGCATTCTTTTGATTTCTTTTGGTCTTCTATTATGTCAGTCAATTTCTTTGAAACTGATTTCATCTTAGAGTATGCTCTTACTATATTTCCCTTTCATGTTCTGTAAAGGTCAAAATATGGTTTTCTATGGACTTCAAGTAGGAATCTTATCTTTTTTTCATTGGTATTATTTCTTTTGGAAACCATTTGTCTAAAATTTATTCTTCTAAGAATCCTGGGTCATGCACTCTTTCCTCTCATGTTAGAATATGTTTTCCTAAGTCCTATACTCTTATTGCTTTTTCTCTTTGTTCATTATAGAAAGGTAAAATTCTAATCAAGCTCTGCATTTTGCACAATAGTGGGGGTTGTGGGTTGAGGACAGTTACTGTCCATAGCATCTTCCAAGATCCTCTTAGATACTAGTCCCAAACTGCTATCAGCTCTGGATGAGAAAGACATACAAAATCCACCAAGAAATGTTGTTGCAATCTATGTGGAGTTGAATCTACCCTTGCTTCTGTTACTAATGTTATCTCTTCTAAGTAATAAAACCTAATGTTATTGTGAATTTTATATCTTGTTATTTAACAAGATTACATTTGTAAAAAGTCACTGTTCTCAGAATGTGCATTCTTAGTGCTATTTCTCTGTTTTCTTGCTTTTAACTCTTTATCTCAAATGATAAAAGATTCCAATACAAAAATAACAATACTTTCTATTATCCAGTTCCATTCTTAACTATATAGTATATTGAAAGTTCTGGTCTTTGAATATATGCAGAATTAGATCCATTGATGAAGGCACACATTGAGTCCTGCCTGTTTATAGTAGGCAGCTTGTGGCTTTTGGAATCTGGTGGTTTTTTTTTTTTCCCGGCCTTGTAATCCTTGCACTCTGAACTTGGGAAGATAAAGTTGCATGATTTCTCTACCTTCTCGGGTACTTTCTGACTGTATTAGAGCAAAATATACTTCAACTGACTTGTAGTACAAGAGTATATTCCTCAGTCAAAACCCTATTAATAAGGCAGCTAATAAAATTTGCCCCAGCATTGCTATATAATCTGTCTTAACTTTATCTTACAATTCTGTTGTCATTAAAAATAATTTTGTTCATTTTCATGAAATGTCATAAAATTTTTCAAGGATGTGTATTAGGCATACTGATGCTAACCTGAAAACTATGTGTATTGTTAATATAAATTTTAAAAATAGATCATTGCTATTTCATACTATATACTGACTTTACAAAATTGAAAACTTCTAGCAAAAACAAATCACCAAAACTTTCCTGTTAATAACATGTCAGTTAAAAGCCACTTCAATATATGAGCCTTCTGTGAAGGACTACACTAAATTCTGAGTCCATTTAAGATAATATTTTTTTTCAGAGTATGACCTGCATATCCCGGGAAAGCTTTGAATATCATCTAGGAGGTGTTTTGTCCCTGTCTGTTCCAATTGTGTGAATTAATGTGTGTGTTATTGAAAGCAGTGATATAATCCCCATTAATTCTGATGGCATGATTTTTGAAGTAACAAGGGAGAGCAGGTGGGATAAGTGTTCCATAGACTTACAAATTGGAAATCACTTATTTGAAGGGCATGAGGAATCTGTGAATTGTGTATCAATGATGAGATTTTTAATGATGACATTTTTTTAGATGCAAAAAGTTAGGCAGTTTAGGCAGTGTGATAGAAATGAGAGTCTGAAACACTGAATTTTAAGCTGTTTCTTGTCTCCTTGTTCCAATAACACAGAAATGAAGTATGTAGTTTCTCTCTTTCACTTTAGTTTTTGTTTTATAACCATCATTTATATTATGATAAGCACTCTAATCAACTCAGTTCAGGGTCCAAAGGGAGTCCAGAGTGGTTAAATTCAATAATCACTGAATCAAGTTCATGAGGGAGATCAACTGTACAAGGGCTTCATAGGACAAAGGAAACAGCATTGTCAGAAACAAGGTGAAATAAAGCCCAGGGAGGTTGGAGTGGTTGGTATAGACAAGAGTAATAGACAAGGGTTAGCTGGTAAGGAATCTTCTCCACCATGCAAAGGAGATGTCAATAAATGAAGTGGCAAAAATCTATGAATGACCTAAATATCCATCAATGAATGAGCACTAGAGAGAAAGGAAAGAAAAGAATATTCTTTCCTCCATTTCCACAATGTCAAATAATTTTTTGATTGGGGGAAATGTATGGTAAATATATATTCATAAACACACATATAAAAGCAAGAGAATAAAAAAAATAGTAAAGTGATTATAGATAAGGAAGGATGGAAATGGCTGGAAACCAGGGGATAGAAGAGTTTGAGAAGCATTGGTATTTTAGGCCAAATGGTAGGTATCATAATGTAAATGCTCTTTAAATACAATATTCTGTACATTATATAATATTTTCTTGTACATATTGAAAATTTTTAAGAACAATAGAAATATCTCTATCTGAAAGTTAATTACTCCACCCAAATAGTCTTTGCTCTTTCAAGGGAAAAATGACTTATTATGAGTTCTAATTTTAATCATAATGAATATTTTAAATATTAAAACTTTTTTGATACACAGAAAGTTAATCTGAAGGTTTAAGAGACTGTTGGAAATCCCTTTTTTAAAGTTGAAATAAAGAAAGTAGAGTAAAAAATACTCAGGTGTCAAAGATAGCAAAGACTGGTTGGCTGAGAACTCTAAAGCTCTTGATTGTATTGTGGGTTCATAGCTTTGGCCACAGAGCAGACTTCACCTTTCCATTTAGTGGACAAAGCAAATGTAAATTTGTTCTCGATCACAATATACCCAGTATTAAATTTAGTAAGAGAAAATTGCACTAAGAGCTGAATTTGAGGCTTAACTCTGTGACACTCTCCTTTTTGTATGGAATTGATCAGCTCAAACCGAGAGCTCATAACTGGGAAAATGACACAGTCTGCTGTTGCCTTGTTTTAAATTTTAATGGTGCCAGGGCCCACTCTGACACTAATTTTATAGTCAATGTTCCTTCTGATTGTCTAGTGGGAACCAGCATTCTTCTATTGCTTCCCTGTGAGCAAGGCAGCTGTAAGACGGAGTCCATTTAGTACTTCTCATTTCAGTTTTCCAGCAGGCCTTGTGCATATGAAATAGACTATCCTCAGAATGAAAATTTTGAAAAAAAAAATAAAGAAAAGGATTTTGATGAAAATGTGGAACTTGGTCTTGATTTATCAGCTTTGGCAGATGCCTTTTTTGATGTTGGTGGCATATCTCCCTCCCCTTCCTCTCTTCCTTGTCATGTTTTTAATATTACTATGCAAATAGGATAATGTGGATGGTCTTTTCTATTTCTCTAATCATTATATTTATCTTTCTCTTTTTGTTAAATGGTGTTTAAAAAATATATTTTCAATAGCAAAGTGAGTATGATATGTTGAATCTTAAATTGATTCTTGGACTGAAATCAAGCTCATAATATGTGGTTATAAGAGTACTTAATTGCACTCACTGTAACATGGCTTGTATCATTGGCATGGAACTACCACTATCCAGCTTCTTCAATAATTTTCCCCTTAAAAATCTGTCATCAGATGGAAGCTGGCATATGCTAGACCCCTGGCAGCTACAGAGAACAAAGATGGCCATCTGAACTAGCCTGGGCTAACTCCTCCCTTTGGCTCAGTTTGGAGTTATAGGGCAAAAACCACCAGTTTCCATCTCCCCTATGGAATGGAAAAGAGCTGGATCATGTATCCAGTGTCCTAAGATTTCTGAGTGCTGCTTGAGGGACTAGCTTTGGTATTGCCTAACCCAGAGCACTAACAGGACCTGGCATATGCTACACCCCTGGAGGTTATAGGGAACAAACTTGATAACTTGAACTAATGCATGGGTACTCACTGCAGCATCTTGACTCACCACAAAACAAGCAAGGTGAGGGGAATCACCTCTCTGGAATGGGGAAGGAAAGGTTGGATAATATTTTGCACATAGCACTTTTTCCAGGGCTGGCCAAGGGACTGTCTTCACTCTCACCTGAGTGCTGATGAACCAAGCATTCACTAGTCTCCTGGGGGCCTTTAAAAGCAAATATATTGGTTTAGACTAGCATGTAGTTTTGAGAGGCTCAAAGAATCTTTGGACAGCTAATGAGTAAGAGTCCACCCCTCATCGACCCCACCCACATAAGGCCAATTCATGAAGGCTGGGAGAGATTTTTTGGTTTGTTTTGTTGTTTTCCAAATTAATAGACACCAACACAAAAAGTAAAGGAAAATGAAGGAAGAGGGAAATCTGAGCCAAACAAAGGAACAAGATAAAACTCCAGAAATCAGCCCTTATGAGATATATTAATTACCTTCCAGAATATTCAAAATATCCATCATAAAAATGCTAAATGAGCTAGGAAAACAGTGAATGAACAAAGTGAGCATTTCAGTAGAGAGAAAATATTAATAACCATTCGGAAAACTTGCAACTGAAAAAAAAATATAATACCTAAACTGAACAACTCAAAAGAGAAATCAAACAATAACCTGCATCAGACAGAAGAAAGAATCAGCTCACTCAAAGGTAGACATTTGAAATTTTTCAGTTGTGGAGCAAAAAGAGAAAAGAATGAAAAAGAAAGAAGAAAGCTTAAGCAATTTATGAGACATCATAAGATAGATCAAAGTTTGCAGTATGGGAATTCCAGAAAGAAAAGGGAGCAAGTGATTAAGCATTTTTGTTAAAGAAACAATGTTGAAAACTTCCTAAATCTGGAGAATAACATGGACATTCAGATTTAAGAACTCTCCCCAATACACACACATACACACACATTGCAAATAAGACATTTCCAGAGAAATCCATGCTGAGACATGTTGTAATCAAATAGTAAATATCAATATAATCAAAGAGTGAAAACTCAAAACAGAGAGTTTTAAAAGAAGAAACAGAAAAGTGACTTGTTACATACAAAGAAATATTCACAAGACTATCTGTAATTTTTTTATCAGAAGACTTGCAGGTCAAATAAAAGTGGGGTGATATATTCAAAGCACATAAAACAAAATCTTGACAATCCAGAATACAATACACCAAAAGAGTGTCCTTTAAAATAGGAGAGAAACATTCCATGAAAAACGATACTAAGGTTGTTTATCACCATAAAACCCATCTTAAAAGAAATTCTAGATGGACTTCTTCAAGTTGGAACAAAAGGATACTGAAAAAAAAACTTTATAGCCTATATAAATATACATTTTTTGGTATACTGAGACCCAACCAAAAAAGAAATCAAAGACACCATTCCCAGGCCAGAACGTACAGATGGAGACTCTAGACCTTCCTTAGTGTCAGGTGGAGACTTGCATGCTAGTTACACAGACTTGAATTTTAGCCTGTGTCAGTGCCAGCTTTGGAGTGGTCCACTCTTCACCACTCACTGTCCATACCCACCAACTTCAGGCAGTGCAACATTCCTGAGACCAGTGCTCACAGGTGGAATTTGCAGATATATCCTGGCATGAAGCAGACACCTGTGCCCTGGTGAGAAGGACTCGTGTTTTAGCCTGAATCATTGCCAAATGTGGTGTGGCTCTGGGTACACACCTGAGATTTTGCAGGCCCTTGTGGGTGAGATTCAAATAACCCCACTTGCATCAACCTTGGTGGCCAAGAGACTAGCCACTAGCCAACACTCTCAACCTCAGCCATCTCAGTGTAAAGTAAAACTCCATTTACTGAAGATGAGATAGGGTAGCTAGCACAGGATCTTGCATCAGAACACATTGCCAAGCTGGTGAAATTTGATACCAGACAGATCCTAATGATGCTCCTTCTCAGGTTAGAGCCCTGGGCTGCTTGCAAATAGCCCCAGTACCAAGGGAAGGCATGGACCCATACTGTGTCTGAGATATCAGCCTTCTCTTTTCCAATCTCTACCTGATTGTTGCAATCTTGGGCTATAAGTCCACTTCACAAACAAGTAGCCCATAGAAAGATAAGCCTTAGTCCTACCCTAATGTTGTGCTGGTCTTGGCAAACTGTCCACTCAGAGTATTCAGAGCATTAAATGGTTAAGTTGCATCAGTGGACACTAATATGACATAGGAACTTGGGGTTGATCCCTTCACAGTGGTTCTGCTCAGAGCCAGAGAGAATCCCACAATGGCTGACCATGGGTCAATGGCTGTGTATGAAGCAACTGGGCTTAACCTCAACCCCAGGAAGAAACTTTGGGGTATGGATTGCCCCTTTTAGGTTTTCCCCCATTGCAAGCTGAGCAGCACACCACCTGCAGATTTGGGACAAAACTGAGTTGGATTACACTCTAATACTAAAACAGTGACAATACACAAAAAGGAGACTCATGACAAACCTGGCGTCACGGTGCCAGTTATTGCTGAAATAGAAGTGATTATAGACTCAAGAAAATAAGCAGCTTGCTTAGAATTTCTGCAAATATAGGCACAAAAAGGCCAGATAATGAAGACTAGAATAAATAGCTAATACTTTAATGTACAATGTCACACCAAGTATCAAGAGCTTTCAAAAAAACATAACATCACCTAATGGTAAAATAAGGTGCAAGAAACCAAAATGACAACAATGAGTACAGGTTAACTCTTGGATGGAGAATTTAGAATATATACTTTAGGACAATAAAAATGAAATTAGAGAAAACAAAGAATTGAATCCATATTCTAACAAACAACAAAGATGAAAGCAATTTTTAGAAAAATCAAACAGAAATCCTTGAAATGTAAAAAAAAAAAATGTAATGAAAGTCATCACTGTCAGGGTAAATCAAACAGGAAAAAAAAAGAATTACTGAGCTCTAAGGCAGTTTATTTTAAAATATACAAAGGAAGGAGTAAAAGGAAAAATAAAGGAATAGGAAGGAAAAAGGCCTACAGGAAGTTTGAAACAACATTAAAATAACAAATATTTGGTTTATTGGGGCTTAAATGGGGCTAAAGGATGCCAAAAGAGTAGAAAACTTATTCAAAGTGATAACAGAAAACTTCCAAACCTAGAGAAGTTAACTCACAATATATTACAATCTCTCAATGGTGTAAAAGAAGATTTTCAAGGCACTAAGAGAAAAGAAACACTAATAAATAAGTGTATCTGAATTTTTCCAATATCAAACTTCTTAGGAAAACCTGTATAGCCCACAAGAGAGTCACATGAGATTTTTGCAGTATTGAAGGAAACATTTCTGTCAACCAGTAATACTCTACCCAGCAAAACTCCTTTAGAAATGAAAGAGAGAAAAAGACATTCTCAGACAAACAAAAGCTGAGAGAATATAGCTCCACAAGACATTTCCTACAAGGAATGCTAAAGGGAGCTTCTTTCAACTGAAACAAAGAGATGTTAATTTGTAAAGAAGCAAACATCAGAAGTTATAAAGCTCAATGTTAAGTGTACAAATTCAGAATACTCTAATATTATAAATATGGTACATGAAACATTCATATCTTTATTATGAAAACTAAAAGCCAAAACAATTTAAAATGACTACATGTTTTAGTCAGCTTTTTTACTGCTGTGGCTGAAGGACCCAACCAGCACAATTGTACAGGTGGAAAAGTTTCTTTGGGGGCTCATGGTTTCAGAGGTCTAAGTCCACAGACAGCAGACTCCATTCCTTGGGGCAGGAGGTATGGCTGAACATCGTGGTGGAAGAGTATGGCAGAGGGAAGCAGCTCACAAGATAATCAGAAAGCACAGAGAGACTCTACTCAGCAGATACAAAATATATACCCTATAAGCACACCCCCAGTGAACAACTTTCTCCAGCCATACCCCACCTGCCTCCATTACCACTTAATCCCATCAGCGATCTATACACTGATTAGGTTCATCGTCTCACATGTGAGCTTTTAGGGGCCACCACATTTAACCATAAAACTACACTAAGAGATTTGCCAAACAAAAAGATGTAAATTGTGATATTAAAAATTCAAAATATGAGGAGAATGGAGATAAGTGTAGAGGGTTTTTAAACAGAATTTTTAGTGGAGCTTTTTCTTGCTTGCTTCTTTATGATCATATTATGGTTCTATCTTTTAAAAATAGCTTACTACAATCAAAACAAGAGTTTTGTTTGTTTTTTATGAGCTCCATGATAACCACAGAACAAAAATCTGTAACAGAAAAATAAAAAATAATAAGCAAGGAATTAAAACACACTTCTATATTAAATCACTTAATCAAAATGGGAGATTATAAGAGAGTGAGAGAAAACCAAAAGAACCAAAATAAAATTAAAACATGTTATGAAATGGCTATTGTAGGACCTTGCCTATTGATAATTACCTTAAGGTAAATGTAAGTAAATTAATTTCCCTAATTAAAAGAAATAAAGTTACTAAATGGGTAAAAAATTAAAACCCAAATATATGATGCTTACGAGAAACTCATTTTGTCTGTAAGGACAGACCTTGATTGAAAGTGGAAATGTGATAAAAAAGATATTCTATTAAAATGGGATTCAAGAAAAGAAGGGACACCCATACTTAGATTAAAAAAATAAAATTAGTAAAAATAAACAAGAAGGTCATCATATAATAATAGAGTGGCCAATTTGATAAAAGGAAATAATGTTTTAAATATATATGTACCCAATATTGGAGCACTCAAATATATAAAGCAAATACTAATAGATGTAAAGAGAGAGAGAGAGAGAGACAGAGAGAGAGAGAGACTCTGTTAAACTAATAGTTGGGGACTTTAATACTTTACTTTCAACAATGGTAATTATAAACGGAAAGAAAATAAACAAGAAACATCAAAGTTAAATTATGTATTAGATCAAATAAACCAAATAGACATCAGTAGAACATTCCTTCCAAAAATTAGAGAAAACACATTATTCTCAACAACACATGGAAAATTCTCCAGGATAGACCATATGATAGATCACAGAACAAGTCTCAATACATTTTTAAAAACTGAAATAACATCAAATATCTTTTCTGATCAAAGTAAGTGAAAAGTGTAAATCAATAATATATAAAAAATAAAAATAAGAAGAAAAACTTTAAAATAGTGCTAAGATGGAAGTTTATAGCAATCTATCGATCTCGCCATCATAACTGCAGAAAGATCTCAAACAACCTATTGCTGCATCTCCAGGAGCCAGAGAAACTAGAAAAACAAACAAAAAATCCTAAATTAGGTAAGGAAAAAAAAATAAAGATTGAACAGAAATAAATAAGATACAGACTAAAAAAATACAAAAGATCAGTGAAATAAAAAACTGCTTCTTCAAAAAGAAAAAGTTGGCAAATCCTTAGCCATACTAAGAAGAGAAAGAAGCTTCAAGTAAATAAAATCAGAGATTAAAAGGGGGACATTACAAATTACACTACAGAAATAAAATTTTAAAAACTTAAGAGATTATTATCAAAAACTATATGCGAATAAATTTGATAATCTAGGAAAAATGCACAAATTCCTGGACACATACACCTTACCAATACAGAATCATAAAGACATAAACATCTGGACCGGCCAAATTGGTTCAGTGATGAGCTGGAATCAATAATAAAAATTTTCCCATCAAAGAAAAGCCTGGGGCCAGAGGCCTTCACTGCTGAGTTCTACCAAGCATTTAAAGAAAAAATAATACCTATTCTTCTTAAATTATTCAAAAAAATTGAAGAGGAAGAAATTATGTCAAGCACATTCAATGAGGCCATCAATATTCTGATATCAAGTTAAAAATGTACACAACTCAAAAACAATACTATGCCAATACCTTTGATGAACATAGCAAAAACTGTCCACTAAATACTAGCAAACAAAACCCAACAGCACATTTAAAAGATTATTCTTCACCATCAGTCAATATGTATCCCAGGGATGCAAGGATGGGTCAACATATGCAAATCTCTATATGTGATGTGCAATATCGACAGACTGAAAGATAAAAATAATACAACCTCCCATTCATGGCAAAAAATATTTGATAAAAGTCAACATAAATTTCATGAAAACAACAAAAACACTGAACAAATTGAGTACAGAAGGGTCAAACCTAAATGTAGTAAAGGCCATATATAATAAGCCAACAGCTAACATTACACTGAATGGAGGTAACTGAAAAAGGACTCTAATTTCTGGGGCAAGAACAGAATGCCAACTTTTTCAAATTGATGTAGCATTGGAAGTCCCAGTCAGAGAAAGAAATAAAGGATATCCAAACTGTAAACAAGGAAGTCATATTGACACTGTTTGCAGATAACATAATTTTATGCACTTCATTATATAGGGGGGAAATTCCAAGAACTCCTGTAGGAGTTCTGTGTTTGGGATTGGGTCTCTGATACTCTTTGTAATTGTGGCTTGCTTGGTGGCTAGAAAGTTTCTGTGCAAAGGTACAGAATTCCTGGCTGCTGGGAAGTTTCTGTGCAATTGTGCTGAATGCCTGGCTACTGGGAAACTCTCATGTCAAAGACATGGGATGCCTGGCCTCTGTAGCAATGCTCTTCACAAGGGTTTCAACCTTGATCTTGGGCACATAGCTCCTGGGAATAGAAGAACTTGTTTGATAGATAACTACAATGTTTCCTCAAGCTCCAGAGCTCCTGGAGCTGCCCACCTAATAGGAACTTCAGACAATGGACTTTCTTGAGAACTAGACAGAGCTCCTAACATTACATATTGTAACTGTGAAATTTAACTGCAGCATAAGCAACTTTACTGATGCTCTAAGCAATATTGTGGTTATGATACTAATGACCTAATGTAACTATTGGTATAAATAAAGGTGGCCCTTCGGACAAAGAGCCATTCTGCCACCTTCCTTGCTCCTGCACCTTATCTGTGTCTCCTCTTTATTATAATTCTTTACAGACTCCATAAAAAATTAGAATAAATGAATAAATTCCGTAAAGTTGTAGGATACAAAATCAGTATACAAAACTCATTAGCATTGCTATACAACAATAGTGAATTATCTAAATTAAAACTCAAGAAGCCAACTCTATTTATAATAGTTACAAAAAAATAATACATACCTAAGAAGCAATTTAACCAAAGAGGTGATCTTTACACTGAAAACAATAATAATAGAATAATGAAAGAAATTTAAGAAGATTTAAAAAGAAGTAAAGAAAATTTCTGTGCTTTTGCATTAGAAGAATCAATACTGTGAAAATGTCCATACTATACAAAGCAATTTACAGATGCAAGGGAATCTCTATCAAAATATCAATGGCATTCTGCACAGACCTAGAAAAAAGAATCCTAAAATGTGTATGAATCCACAAAACCCCTAAGGAGTCAAAGTAATGGCAAACAAAAAGGGGGGCAGGAGAGAGAGAGAGAGGGGCGGGGAGGGAGGAAGGAAAGAAAGAAGAAAAGGAAAGAACAGAAAGCAGGAGGTATTACATTGCCTGATTCAAAAGAGAATACCAAAAGATATTAATCAAAATAGCATGGTATTAGAATAACACAAGAATGGAGAGAATGGAATGGACTAAAGGTTCTAAAAGCAAACCTACACTTACAGCCTTTGATTTCCTGAGGACATGATGAAGAAAGAACATTCTTTTCACGAGTGTGCTGAGAACATAGGGTATCCACAGGCAGAAGAATGAAATTGGGCATATATCTCTCGCCAATGACAAAAACCATCTCAAAATGAATTAAAGACTTAAGTGTAAGATATGAAGCTATGAGACTACTAGTAGAAAACATAGGTGAAATGCTTTAGGATATTGGAATAGGCAATGATTTTTTTTTTGGACAAGACCCCCAAAGCAAAAATATACAAATGGGATTTAAACAAACTAAAAACTTCTACACAGTAAAGACAATGGTTATCAGAATAAAGAGACAATTCACAGAATGGGAAAAAATAGTTTCAAACTATACATTTGACAAGGGATAAATATTGAGAATGTGTAAGGAATACAAAAAAACTCAACTGTAAAATAATAATAACAATAACAACAATTGTTTGGGCATTTTACCTAATAGACATTTTTAAAAAGAAGACAAACAGTTGACCAACAAGATTAGGAAAAGATTCTCATAATCACTAATTGCCAGGAAAATGCAAATCCAAATAACAATGAGATATCACTTAACCCTATTAAGAATAGCTATTAATCAATAATAATAATAATAAATAAATAAAAGATATAGATATATCTGGTGAAGATACGGAAAACAAACACTTGCAACTCAATTGGTAGAAATGTAAATTAGCACAACTATTATGGAAAACTGAATGACGTTTCCTTAGAAAATTAAAAATAGGAATACCCTAATTGATCCAACAAGCCCTCTAGTGGATATACATCATGTTGATTGCTACACTATTCATAATAACAAGAAATGCAAACAATCTAAGTGCCCATCAATTAGTGAATGGATAAAGAAAACGTGCTACCAGCTGGTGAGATGGTGCTTACCTATAATCCCAGTGGCTGGGAAGGCTAAGGCAGGAGAATCACAAGTTCAAAGCCAGCTTCAGCTACTTAGCAAGGCCCTAAGCAACTCAGCAAGACCCTGACTCTAAGTAAAATATGAAAAGGGCTGGGGATGTGGCTCAATGTTTAAATGCCCCTGGGTTCAATCCTCAGTACCAAAGGAGGAGGAGGAGGAGGAGGAGGAGAAAGAAGGAAAACCTAAAACCTATGCACAAGATAAAATCCTGTCATTTGCTACAATATGAATGGAACTGGGGGTCATTATGTTAAATGAAATAATCTAGACACAGAAAAACAAATGCCACATGATCTTATTATGTGGAGGACTTAGGGAACAGTTGATCAATTGGTACTAAGATACAGTTAAATAAAGAGTAATAAGTTCTGGTGTGCACAGTGTGTACAGTGTATAGAGTACAGTTAACAGCTTTGTACTACATTCTTCAAACAGCAGTTTTCACCTTAAAGAAATGATAACCGTTTGAGGAGGTAGATACATTTAACTTGATTAAAAATCGTAAAGGTTTCTTAGTACTATTTCTCTGTTCCATATACACTATAAATGCTAAGAAGGAGTATGATATGCCTTCCTCTCCTCTCATGAAATATTTATCCAATTCCAGATTGTTAAGTTGAAGAGCTGACTTAAAACTGAGAAGGTAGCTTTTTAACAATCCAATGATATGAGCAGAAAGACTAGCATTTTGTACACAAATACCTCAGTGTCTTTTTAGGAGAAAACCATCCTTGTGGAAATTTGTGTTAGCATTTTAGAAGTATTCTCTCTGTGTTTTTTCCCCCTAAAATGGTTATCAGTTCATCAGGAAGTTTTCTTATATATACACATATGCAAAATTGTCAAATCATAGTGCTCAAATTAGTTTCTGGATAGCTGTTAATTCACACAGACGTAGGAGTCAGGTTTCCTACAGCACATGTAATTGAGTTCAGTTCATCACTAGATCTCAAAGGTTACTTCAATATTTAACCCCCAAACAACACTTTTCAGTGAAATCAACTTATATAGATTTACAAAAATCTAGAATGCCAAAGCTCTTTTTGAGTACTTTGAATCTGATTCTGACAGGTATTTGATACCTGATATATTCTATAAAGATTGCTAGAAAGGTGATACAAATTAAGTCTCCAGTGCAGCCTTTTCTTTAATAATGTTTTAGAGCTAGGTGGTTCAATGCACTTCTTATAAACATACTTCTGTACATAATTTCACCAGATCCTTTAAAAATACCTTTGAGAATATAAGACAGTTTTTATTTTTCCTCATTTATCAAATAGAAAATAGAGGCTCATAGGTATTAATTGACTTGTCCCATTATATCTGTTAAATATTTATTGAGCACATACTATGGGAAGACTAAGAGTTAATACAAAGTTAATTACAGTCCCCTAGATGAAAGAGTTTGCCACTTCCTAGTAATGATATGATCATTATGCATATAGCTCCATTAGATGGCAGAAGAGGGGTAAATTTTATGAGAAGTTTAAGTGTCCCAAAATATTAATAAAAATGGATGACCTTGAACCTGAAGTTAAAAATCATAAAATTAATTTGTAAAAGTATTTTATATCTCCAAACCTCGCTTTCTTTATCTGTAAAATGGAACTCTGATGGGATGTCAATAAAATAAGTCTCAGAGTTTGAAAATCTTTGCAAACTGCCACAACCATCACAAGCTCCATAAATTTGTCCTTTTCACTGAATCTTTCTTTACTCTGGTTTTCTTTCTCAGCAAAAGGAATAATAGTGTCATTTCACAGATATTTTATGGATATTAATAAGTTGAAGCTGCACAGTTCCCGTTACCTAGTAAATGTGCCATGTACATTAGATTAGTTACCTTCATTATTATAATACTATTAATAGTATGTTTGGAAGCTCAAAAAAATCTTGATTGACAATGTGACATTGAATAGGTTTGAACAGTAGTTTGGATTATGACTGGTAGAGAGTGAAAAAAAATGGGCATAGCTTTCAATAAGGATATGCTTGAAGAGCATCAAGCTATTACCTACACTGATATGTTCATATAAGGAGGGCAATAGAGGGCTCTTTAATTGATATAGAGGCAAAGACTTTTGAATTGTAGCTTAAAAGAGTGTAGTAAATTTGGTAGGCACTTAAAGACCTCTGGCAAATTCTCAACAACAGTTGATATTATCAGACTTTTAAGTATTGGACAATCTAATTAATGTAGGATCATATCCAGTAGTTTTAATTTGGGTATTCTCAATTACAAATGGGTTGCTAGCAACCCTAAAACTTACCATAGTTTCTTGTGTCTATAAGGGCCTAATAAAGATTTATTGAATGAGCAAGTAAATAAATAAATGCATCAAGTGATCACTTGGTACCTTTCTTTTTCTACAAACACTTCAGGCACTTTAAGAGACATGTACAGAGACAATGTCCTTACTGCCTCAGTCAAAGTTTTAACCATCAAGATGACCCTCCCAGCCTTAGGGAGACATAGTTATAAGGTCTCCATCTCTTAAACTTTCAATCACACTATGTTGGTGTGCATTTCTATTAGATGGGTGAAGCTTTGGCCCTTTCCAGAAATAAGCATTATGATCCTGGAAGCAATCATCCCATGATTGACAAAGAAGATTATTACTTAACTAACTCTTTCAGTGTGATCTGACTAGTGATGACAGTCCTTGCTAAGACTTTGGCCTTGCAAATTGATTCCTCAGCTTTTTCTTTCCTTAGTGCCTACCATCAGGAGACAATGTTGCATTGACTGTAAGCACCCCAGATGATGGAATCTATTTTCAAATATAGGATTTATTTGTATTCAAATATGGGGATTCCAACAGATTAGGAAATGACTGCTGTTGAACACATAGTTTTCCATACTCACAGACCCTTAGAGAGCACGCTGTGATTCTCATGGCCTAACAGGGAAACACTAAGGTTGGTAAGGAGGCAGGGAAGGAGAGGAAATGGGAGGCAGGAATCTTTATTGTGCTTTCTACAAGAAGCAATGGATGAGGCAGGGTCAGAGGTTTAAGATTGGTCAGTTTGCTTAATTTCACTAGGCCTGGAGGCATGGGGGTTGGTCCTAGTTTTCTGGCACTTCATCTTAGGGAGCTGTCTTACTGGGTAGAAAGACAAGTGGCCCCTGACCATGGAGGGTGAGAGCCCAACAGACAAGGTGATCTAGGATGTGGGCTCTAAACTAATTGGTTTGCATTTCTGAATCATGCTCACAAGGGAGCTGTTCATTTTCTCTAGAAATTGGCTAAACCTGAGAGGCACAGCTGGTCTAGTTGGTGAGGCCACAGGTGTCAAAGCATCAGGATATTAAAAATAAAAGACATAATTAGTACAGAACCTAGCACAATTTTCCATCTCATAACCCTATTTACCCTTTTATATTAAAGGAAGACAGCAGAATAAAAATAGTTACTATTTGTGAAAATCTAATGCCCACAAGATTTTAAACTGGTTGCTTAAAATATTTTTTTC
This sequence comes from Callospermophilus lateralis, assembly GCF_048772815.1. Taxonomy (NCBI): domain Eukaryota; kingdom Metazoa; phylum Chordata; class Mammalia; order Rodentia; family Sciuridae; genus Callospermophilus; species Callospermophilus lateralis. The sequence goes on from NC_135306.1 coordinate 100,033,459, forward strand.
TAGAATCTAGATATTAGTATCATGAAAAAATGGTCTAGATTGCCTCAAACATCTGCAATAGTGAGAGACAGTAGAGCTAGTCTCTGATATTCAAAGGCAGAGCAAGTACCAATGGGTAAAAATTATGATGAGGCAGAACCCAGCCACACATATAAAACCATCATAACAAGTAGAATTTTCCAAAATTGGTGGCATGTCTTGTGACATAAAGCAATTTTCATCAGGGTATGTGCTAACTCCCTTGCCTGGCACTCACTTCAGAAAACTGATACTTGAATGGAATTTTCAACCTAGTAACCTCTAGGGTCTCATATCCAAGACTTTTAGTTTCCCAACCAATTGCATGCTCATAATAGCCTTATAGATTAGAGGCAATCTGAATATAAAATTTGGCTGAATGTTGAATGGCCTAGAAGAGTTAAGATCAACTTTTGGCATAAGTTTGTAACTGATGAACTTCTGAGCTGTTGGGGAAACTTGGTAATTCTATTCTTCTTTCCCTTCCCCAAAATGGATGATTCTAGGAAGAAATCCTGAAATTCAATACGGACAAAGCAATCTTTTCAAAATGGAGGAAAGCCTATGCCGATTTAACTTTAAAATTTAAAGGGAAAATTTAGAGTTAGAATTATATTCAAGATTTAAGTTACAGCTAATGCTTCTGTAAACATTAAACTTAATGATATACTCTTATCATCCATTTTATCCAATGATTTTTTTTTCTGTTTTACAAGTTTGATTAACTGACTGCTGGAAAATATAGTATATTAGAAAGAAATATTCAATGATCAAATAAGTACAGGCATACTCTTGCTTACATAAACCCAAACCAAAGAAATGTCAAACTGTACAAAATGTTTTAATGATTCTAGAAACAGTTGCCAAACTAGCATTTTTATTTCTTGTTGCATTATTTTTTAATTAAAGCACAAATTCATTTTCTTTCACAAATGTCCATACCTTAATAAGTTATTCAACTTCACCCCCAATTTATCTCAAAATCTGAGTGAAAATGATGTTGTTTCTTTGCCCTGTATGCCTCAAACATTTCCATCAGACACAGCAAACTCCTAGCTTAACCCCCAAAGGAAAAGATGTTTCCTTAACCACCATCATTTTGCCTCAAAATCAGCTGTAAGTGTACATTATATATGATATTCCATCACCTACACTTATCACCTTAATGTTCTGTATTGCCTATCGAAATGTCTGATCCTTAGAAGATGTTCAATAAATATTTAATAAATGTCAGATAGCCACAATCTCTGTCTCCTTTGGCAGATTTCAAAGGCCAGTAAGATGGGGGAGAAAGAGTTTAAACCCAAAAGATATGGAAGTTTACTCTATTCATTTATTTCAATCTGTTCCCTGGCAGTAACATGTCCACATCATCAAACCACACAGGTAAAGAAAAGAAGCACTCAGGAAGAATTAAGGGATATGTCTGAGTCTTGGGCTTGCAGCAAACATCAGAAGGCAAGCCACATGTCTACAGGGACAGAAGCAAGCTGGGGCCTCAGAACCCTCGGTGAGCTCTTACCCATGCAGAGTTTCCTGTACCTCTTTCAAGAGTTAGGTTAAGTTAAACCAGGAAAAGACCAATATGCTATAAACACTGATGTGGCTGTGTCCCTGTAGTATGCTGTTTTTAAGTCTTTTGGGTATAGTCCAAGGAGAGGGATAGCTGGGTCAAATGGTGGTTTCATTCCCAGATTTCCAAGGAATCTCCATATTGCTTTCCATATTGGCTGTACCAATTTGCAGTCCTACCAGCAATGTATGAGTGTGCCTTTTCCCCCACATCCTCCCCAACACTTATTGTTATTTGTCTTCAGAATAGCTGCCATTCTGACTTGTGTGAGATGGTATCTTAGAGTAGTTTTGATTTGCATTTCTCTAATTACTAGAAATGATGAACATTTTTTTCATATATTTGTTAATTGATTGAATATCCTCTTCTGAGAAATGTTTGTTCATGTCCTTGGCCCATTTATTGATTGGTTTATTTGTGGTTTTTTGTTTGTTTGTTTAGCTTTTTGAGTTGTTTATATACCCTATCTGATGTGTGAGGTTTAAAAATTTGCTCCAAGATATAGGCTCTCTGTTCACCTCACAGGTTGTTTCTTTTGCTGAGAAGAAAATTTTTAGTTTGAGGCCATCCCATTTATTGATTCTTGGTTTAATTCTTGTGCTCTAGAAGCTTTATTAAGGAAGTTGAGACCTAATCCCACATGATGGAGATTAGGGCCTACTTTTTCTTCTATTAAACGCAAGGTTTCTGGTTGTATTCCTAAGTCCTTGATCCATTTTGAGTTGAGTTTTGTGCATGGTGAGAGATAGGGGTTTAATTTCATTTTTTTTTTTGCATATGGACTTCCAGTTTTCCCAGCACCATTTGTTGAAGAGGCTATCTTTTCTCCAGTGCATGTTTTTTGGCTCCTTTATCTAATATAAGATAATTATAATTTTGTAGGTTAGTCTCTGTGTTTTCTATTCTGTACCATTGGTCTACCAGTCTGTTTTGGAACCAATACCACTCTCACAATAGCTAAACTATGGAATGAACCTAAATGCCCTTCAGTAGATGAATGGCTTAAAAAATGTGGCATATATGCACAATGGAATATTACTCAGCAATAAAAGAGAATAAAATCATGGCATTTGCAGGTAAATGATTCAGTTGGAGAAGATAATGCTAAGTGAAGTTAGCCAATCCCCCCCCCAAAAGAAATGGCAAATGTATTCTCTAATATAAGGTGACTTAGTCATAGTTGGGTAGGGAGAGGGAGCATGGGAGGAACTGACAAACTCTAGATAGGGTAGAGGGGTGGGTGGGAATGGGAGGGCCGCAGGGGGTTTAGCAATGATGGAGGAATATGATGGACATCATTATCCAAAATACATGTATGAAGACATGAATTGGTGTGAACATACTTTCTATACAGAGATATGAAAAATTGTTCTATATGTGTAATAAGAATTGTGATGCATTCTGTATTTAAAAAAATAAAATAAATTACAAAAAGACCAATCTGTCTTAAATAAGATGAACTTTTGTTTTTTTCATATTATCTTCTCTGCCCTTTTTGGAAATTCAGGTCAATGGATTTCTTCAACCTAAGCCTAAAATAAGAATTCTGAGCATGGCATGTAATAATAAATTATTTCCACCATAATGTTTCATAATCACTTTCTAGTTCCCATTTTCAACATCATAATAGACACATTATGTACTGAAGTAGAAACTCCCTTGATTAAGGAAGATAAGAAGTTTTATTTTAAAAGTCAGAGATGTTTATCTTCAAGTTTACCAGCTGTCATCACCCTGTTGACTCTTAGAATCTGTGACTTTAAACCAGAAATACCAAAGTCATCAGGATATCAGTTCAGGATATCATTTCACTGGTGCTGTGGTTTGGGATCTCCATTGGATTAGTATAATTAGTACACTACGCACATATTAAAATTACTTAAAATATACAGAAGAACATTGAAGAGGAAATATTTTTACTAGGAAAATATTCTTGGGATAGCTTTTGTTTATTTGATAAATAAATGATAGAGTGTTGGGTAATATTTTCAAAGAAATAGTAACAAGAACATGTTTTTACTCCACACACCTGTTTTATAATTAAGAATCCTGTATTAGATCCTAAATGAAGTTCTAGAGAAGCATAATCAGATAAAAAGAAGGAAAAAAAAACTGAGGGTGAAAGAATTCTTAATGGTGAAAGCCAAAAGTTTATAGTAGTTTATAGCAAGAACTACACATGATGAGGAGCCAAGAAGCATGGAAACTGCCTTGAAATAGAAGATAGAACTTAAGTAGCAAAAGAACAGAAGGTGTTACCATATGAACTACTTCTGTTTACGGGGACTTTCTTTTTTATTATTATTATTATTACTTTACTTTCAGCACTTCCTCAAGGTTAATGGGACCCTGACAGGTCAGTGTCTAGTGATCAAATATTTGATGATAGAATGGATGATGATGATGATGATGATGATGATGATGATGAAGAAGAAGAAGAAGAAGAATATTATAACAATGATGACCACTTTACAATATATGTTAATCACTGTAATGAACCATAATTTCCCTAAGCTTTCTGATCATGAGCTAAAATTCTCCTCAAGGACAGCAGGGTTTCCCAGTTCTCTTGGTTGTATCTGATACCAGTGAACACAGTGCAGACTTCCAAATACAGCCACTCACTCCTAAAATATATATTTACACTTGAATATCCATATATATGAACTGCGAGTAGAAAAAATAAATATTGTCTACATGTTCCATCATCTAAGCTTAGGGAAACAAGGCAAGGCAATTTTAATCAACATTTTATGTACAAAGAAACAAAGGCTCAGGGGGTGTTGACTGATTTCCAAAAGGTGTAGAGGTAGCCAAGAGTAACAACAGAATTAAAACCATTGTGTCTGGCTGCAAGTCCTCCTCCACCTGAAGGAAGAAGAAAGGGAGAATTGTATAGTTTGATTAAAAGGGAAACTATTGTTGCCTTCAGATTGCTCCAAAGAGGTCCTGGGTAGGGGAACCTCAACTCAGGATGGTTCCTTCCCAAATGTCATCAAAAACAGTTTCAAGATATATCAGATAGAGACACAGGAAGGAATTTATTTAGGAAAGCAAAGAGTAACAGTCAAGGGGAAACACAAGCTATTTCAAAACTGAGATATGCTCTTGGGGTCTCAGGATCTTCTTTTAGAAACTACTTGGTGAGGGGAGAATATAGGAAGGTATGAGAGTGACATCAGTCTGGTTATCACAAGACGGCTTATGGGGCTTGGCAATTCTCAGGGTCCTTCTCCATTATCTGATCAATAGATAATATTAGGAAGGCATCCTGTATGTAAGTATCATATCTCCCTTTGCTCAATCTATGCTAAAAAGAAAAAAGTTTGTTGGGTAATTATTAGTGCATAGGACAATTTTTTATTAGTGAATGAATCTCCAGAAACTTTTAGATTGTGAGAGAAGATTTGTAAATTTTCCAGAAATTTGGGAGTGACAGGCCTGGGAAAAACTGGTTTTCAGAGGTGACAGGCCTGGGAGGAATATTGGCTTTGGGAGTGATTTTATGAAAAATTTTAGCCCTAGGCTTTCAGGTTCAGATTATAGTCTTCTTTCTACCTATCTGTTTTATTTTCTTCTATCTTTCTTCATTATCATTATTTGCTTCTCCCAGTTGCACGGTCAATTTATAGCACTAGTTAAGAAACTATATCCATGTAGAGTTCTTGCAAGTACTTACAACAGAGCTGAAACTAACCTGTCATTGTAAATCAACACTGTAACTTAGATAAGTGTCCCTCAAAGGTCCATGTGTTAAAGGCTTGGCTCTCTCTATGTGGTGGAAGCTTAAAGAGAGTTGGGGCCAAGTGAGAAGAAGCTGGGTCATTGAACTCTCAAAAGGATTGTGAGACTCTGGTTTCTTTTTTCCCCTGTCTTTTGCTTTCCACCTGCCATGAGGTGAACAGCTTGCTCTACACATGCTCCTTGTCATGATACGCTGTCTCCCACAGGCCATAAAACAACAGGGCTATCTGATCATGGAGTAAAGCCCCCAAATCTGTGAGCCAAAAGAAACTTGATTTTTCTCTGATATTTGTTACAGTGAGGGAAAGCTGATTGACACAGCAAACACTGATTAAATGTGTGATCAAGGCAAGTCTCTCAATCTTAGTAAGGGTCAGTTTTCTCATCTTCTCAGATAACACTGCCCACCTAATAAATTCATAGTGAGAACAATATATACAATGACTGATATGATGATGTGGAATACAGACAGCCCAGTATCGTACATGGCAAATAATCATTAGCATTCAACTGCCATTGTCTTTATTATTGTTGGTGATATTTAAAGAATACATCTCATATGAACTCTGAAGAGAATTTGTGAATATTCCAGAATGGAAGAAAAAATATACTTTTAACCTCTTAGTTTTAATATAGATGATAGGGAAAGAAAGTGGACACTAATTCTCAACTTGAGTGGCTGTATGTCCAATAAGACAAGACACTGCAGTATGTGTTATAAGATTAGACATAATTCCAGATAGAAAAGTAGCACAGACCAAAAAAATAGAGGCTGATTAAAAAAAAAAAAACAGGCAGGATAGAGGATCTAGAAGTAAAGAGAAATTGACACATTTATGGATGCTCTGTGACACAGGCTGTATTTAGCCCCTCTGCTGCCTTGTGCCAGTTGATTAAGACTGGGAACATGTTCCCAAGTTGTGTGAGAGAAGCACAGCTGTCGTGTTCAGGAACTTGAGCAAGAAACGTATGCTTCCTGCCAAGCTTTCACTGGGTACAAGCTCAAAGCTTCACAAAAACAGAACGGTTTGAAAAATGATTGGAAAGATTCATTCTCACTGACAGATGGAAAGTATCAGAGATTAGGGACGAGTGTCTGTGTGTGCACGCACATATGTGTATGTGTGTGTGCACACCCACACTCACACACATGCATTTGGTGAGGAGGCTGTCAATAAAACTTGTAAACTTTATTAAGAGCATTGGGCTTCTCCATTACCAGGTTGTGATCGCTCACAAAACAATTCTCTTTAATGAATAATAATCACAATCATTTTATGATTGACCAAAATGGTTTAGAAAAGGGGTTTTCCTGGCTGCTTTGCATATATATATATGATATGTATATATGTATATGTCATATGTACATATATATATATATACATATCTATATATACCTTTATATATGTAGATATATGCATATCTATATATATACATATATGTATACATATATAGAGATATCAATATAAAGGCATGTATACATAGATAAATATAGATACTTTAGAATTCATTTCAAAAGCTCCAATGCCCCGCCTACAAAAATTTCACCATCCTGACATAATAAACCCATAAAATGGTAAACCCTCTCAGCTATACCCCCCCCAAAAAATGGGCCTAGTTTTTAGTTCAAAGTGGTAGTAGGGAAATTCTCAGCAAAATATAAAAGTAGGGATGATTTTCCCCCAGATTTGCCTATTCTTTGTATATTTTGATCTTACCTTTCACGTGGGAGAATTGGACCACTCAAGGTAACTATGGCAACAATCCCAGAGATGATATGCTGCCTAAACTCCATTCAATAGCTGACTATATCATTGCCTCTTTGCCTATCAATAACCATAGGAGCAATTGATGGAGGTTTCATGTTTGACTTGGCCAATGTGATTAATGACCATTTTGAGGGACAGTTTTCATTTCTCTGTAAACTTAAAACTAATGCAGAAAGTGAGCTGTCAGTGTTACTAAAATAGAAAATTATAAATATGTGTGATTTCATCATCAGAAGGTCATTTTTGGAATAGTATTTCCTGGCCACCTGAGTAATATCAGGTTATTAGTGACTACTGTGCAATAAAAACATGAAATACTTTTTATTAGTCAAAAAATGTTGCCAAAACTGGAATCCACGCTCAGTGATGCTTATAAGCATTTCTGCCATGACAACCATCCTGTTGCATATAAAGTAATAAATATCACTAGTGTAAGTGGAATTAGATTTGTCACTTTGGCTTTCAGAAAAACTAATGAGAGGAAGAGTAATTTATATAGCCTAGGGAAGAAGAAATATTTCAGATTCTAAAACTTGGACTTAGTACCATAACCTTAGGGCAAAGATACAAGCAAAGAGTCATAAGTAATTTATTGCCATCAAAAGAAGGAATATTCCTGTCTCTCTAAACATTGCAATTGAAAGCTCTGGAAGGCTCAGGAGCAAAGTCTATCTTAAGTAGACAAAATATTGGTAAAGCTCAAATCAGCCTTGTGCAAGATTAGTCCCTCATTAAATGAAGATGCTCATCTTCTACATCTATATGCCTAGCAGAGGAAAGTGAACTATCTATGCATGAAAATAATATCTTTGGAGTCTCTACATTTTTTAAGACAACAGAGCCAACATTAAAATGAATTTATTAACCATATGGATAAATAAGACCAAATAATTGATAAATGAGAAAGAAAAAAATGAGAAAATGAAGCTGGTTCACAAATAGCCAGATACTTAAGTTAGCAAAAAAGATATTCTAGTAACTTTGAATAATTTTATTTAAGAAAATAAAAAAAATGGTAGAGTGAGTAGATGAACAGATAAATAATTTAGAATATTGGAACATATAAAAAATTAAAACTTATTTAAAATTTAAAAATAAAACTAATGTTAAAGTCAAGAAGAGTTCCTTTTTTTATTTTGGTTTGGTGTGAGAGGATAGTAATTGTGGAAGATTACTAAAGTGTTGTCAAGGATGATATCATGTATTTCCTTTGATGTGTCCCAGACATTAGATATGGTGGTGCTGTGAAAATACATTGAGCTTTACTCTTAATATTTCTGTATATACAACACAAAGCTATGATGAGTAAGAAATAAAATAAATATAAATTTTAAAATGATATATAAAATATGTGATAAGTGGGAGACAATTTCTCCCACTTGATAAATGGGATACAATTACACAGGAAATATGAATGGATTGCCAAATGATGATTGGCATTGTTCAGTGACTATCTAGCTGTAGTATACCCTGTATTTCTACAAAATTTCTAACTGTTGGATTACTAAATAACAGTAGTAACTGTCTTGTGAACAACTGATTAGCCTCAAGAAGTTAAAGTTAAAAAAAAGGAAAATCACTCCCCAAGAAACCACAGAAACTAGAAAATAATAAAGGTTAAGGAGAAATTAATAATACACAAAGAAAACACAAAAACAAAGGCTAAAATTTGTTTGTTAAAAAACTCATTAAATTGAAAACTTTCTTGCAAAATTATTCAGGAAAACATAGAACAGACACAATAATAGCATAAATTAAAATAGAAGGCTAGGGCTGGGGTTTGGGTCAGTTTTAGAGTACTTGCCTAGCATGTATGAGGCACTGGGTTCGATCCTCAGCACCACATAAAAATGTAAAATTAAATTGAAGGCTATACTATGCACATTATATTCATTAAACAACAGTATACTAAACATTACTAGAAATCTTTCTATTTAAGTATTTGAAAGTTGAAAAAATTCCTAGAAAAAAGATAATTTACCAAAAGTGATTTAAGAAGGAATATAAAATGTAAATAGTTTTGTGAACATTTTAGAAATTTAATCTACATGTAAATTTTCACTATAAAGAAATTTTCAGGCTCAAATACCTTTATCTCTGAGTTATAACCAATATTAAAATAAGAAAAACTCCAAATTTTTATGAAATGTAAAATATCCCAAAGACTAGGAAAAGACAGAATAATTTCTAATAGAAGGGTAGCATTATTCTTTCTGATGCCAAAACCCAATAAGCACAGTTAACAAAGAAAATAAAATATAGGTCAATCTTACTCATGAATACAGATGCAAAAATTCTAATGAAATAAATGTTAAATCAAATCCTGCTAGTACACCCTCTCTCTTTTGCCTCTTTCCCTCTTATTCTCTAAGAATATATAATTCCAAAACTTGATTTATTTCAGTAAAGTAAGTGTACTATATCACTGTGAGCTTAGAAAATACAATCCACTATTTGAATAAATCAATAGCCATCCAATTTTTGTTCAAAGGGCTGATATAATAAAAATTTGAGCTTTTGGAGATGACAGAGTCTCTGCCACAACTGTTCAGCTCTGCCATAGCCGCATGAAAGCAGTCATAGACAATGAATAGGTGAGTGGATGCCCTGGTGCTCCAATAAAGCATTCTTTACAAAAGCAAGCAGTGGACCAGATTTGGCTTTTGCACTGTAATTTGTCAACTCCTAAAATAAGATAAAGAAAATAAACCAAATCCTGACTATCCTAATAGACACAGACAAGACATCTGGTAAAACTCAAGGGAAAACCTATTGGCAAGGGGCAAGAATTCCAGAACAGTAGTGCTAGAAATTTAACAGACCATCTTCACAAGGGGCAAAATTAGAAAATTATTGAACAATAAAAAAAAAATCCAGATCAATCATTTAAAATCTCTGCAATTTTACTAACAGCAGTATGTAGTGATTGGAGGATACTTGTATATTTAGGAAATCTACTAACTCACTTCTCAAATAATCAGTTTGTTCCAACTGAGTACCTGGTAGAACATGTGGCCAAAACAAAACAAAGCAAAGAAAGAAAAAAAAAGAAAAGAAACTTCTTAAACTGTGAAAGCAACCTATAAGTTACTAACACACACATTCAGTGGTAGAAGGCAAACTCTCACACGCTGAGGAAGCTTGAACACACATTTTGAACAATAAGTGAAGCAGAGACAACCCCTTGATAGTCAGAGTAAAAGACTGAACAAAGGGGGGAAATCTGACTAAGGATCAGAAGCCATATACTCTGGGTTGAATTAGAAGGGAATTAGAATTAAAAGACAAAGTTTAACTAAAGAGAAAAAAAAATGACCAAAGGACCCAACAATAACTTATCCAAGCAGGAGGGTGAGAGTTAGTACGGATATTTGTCACAATATGTTGCAGCAACACAAGAAACATGCTAAGAAACAGGAATGTATGATGCATGCACAGGAAAAAGAGAGCAAGAAATAAAAACTACCTCAGAGTGACACATGATGAATTTCAGAGATAGACTTTAAACCAGCCATCATAAATATGCTCAAAGAAATGAAGAAACTTATACATAGAATTAAGATGCATGGCAATAACAAATCATCAAATAAAGAATATCAACAAAGATGCAAAAATTATTTAAAAGATTCAAATGGAAATCCTGCAAATATATCTATAAATAAAGGGAAGCAATTCCCTAGAGAGGTTCAAGAACAGATTAGAGCGGATAGAAAAAAGAATCAGTGAACTTAAAGATAGATCAATAGATGCTCTGCAGTTCCAAAAACCAGAAATGGAAAAGAATAAAGTAAAATGAACAGAGTTCTGTAAAAGACGTCAAATAATTGAATACTTGGAGTGAAAGTCCATGTTTATTGATAGGAAGACACAGAATTGTTAAGATTTCAGTTCTTTGCAACTTGAACTATATATTCAATACAATTCAGATAAAAACCCCATCAAATTATCACATGGATGTTGACAAACTGATTTTAAAATATACACAGAGAGGCAAAAGACCAATGACCAACACACTGTTGAAAGAAGAGCAAAGTTGAGAGACTTAACTGTACCTGATTTCAAGACTGCTAAAATATTCAGTAATCAAGAATGTATGGTACTAGTGAAAGATTAGACAAATAGGCCAATAGAACAAAATAGAGCATTCAAAATAAACCTACACAAATACACTCACCTAATCCTTGATAATAGAGTAGAGGCAATTCCATGAATACAGAGTCTTCTCAACAATCATTCTGAAATGACAGAATATCTGCATGCTCAGTCAATCATCCTATCAATCAATCTAGAAACAGATTTTATACCCTTCACAAAAATAACTAAAATAGATCATAGACCTAAACATTAAGTTGAAATTATATAACTACTAGAAGACAATATAGGAGAAAATCTAGGTGACCTCTGATATGTCAATCACTTACTTAGGCAGGATCCATGAAAGAAATAATGGATAAACTGGATTTCATTGTAAATAAAGATTGTCTGCTCTGCAAAATACCCTGGCAAAAGAGACAAACCACAGACTAGGAAGAAATGTTGCCAAAGACCTATATCATAAAGGACAGTCATCCAAAATATACAGTGTACTCTTAGAACTCAATGATAAGAAAACAGAAAACCCAACTTAAAAATGGGCAAAATGGCTGGATTTACTTCAACTATAACATATATACACCAGGGCAAGTAAATATATGGAAAGATGCTTAACATAATGTGTCATTAAGAAATTACAAATTAAAATAACAATGAGAACCACTCCAAATCTTTCAAAGTGGCCCAAATCCAGAACACTGACAACACTAAACGTTGGCAAATTGTGGAATAAGAGAATTTCTCATTCATTGCTAGTAAGAAAGCAAAGTGAAACAGCCACTTAAGAAGTGAGTTTGGCTTCTTGCAAAATTAAGCACATTGTTATCATGTGTCCCAGCAATTGTGCTCCCTAGAATCTACCAAAAGGAATTGAAGACTTGTATCCACACAAAAACCTACAGTTGGGTATTTATAATAGCTTTAGACATAATTGCCCAAACTTGAAAGTAACCAAGATGTCTTCTGTATAAAGAAAATGTGGTGTATATATACACAATGGAATATTATTCAGCCATAAAGAATGAATTTATGGCATTTTCCAATAAATGGAAGGTTCTGGAGATTATCATGCTAAGCGAAATAAGTCAGTCCCCAAATCCAAAAGTTAAATGTTCTCACTGATATGTGGATGCTAACATACAACAAGAAAGAGGGGAAGAACAGAAGTTCAGTGGATTAGAAAAAAAAGAACAAAGAAAAGGAAGTGGGGTTGGGAATAGAAAAGACAGTAGAATGAATCTGACATAACTTTCCTATGTATTTATATGAATGCACCTCAGTGACCCTCACCATTGTGTACATCCACAAGACTGGAATCAAGGATAGGATGTACTCCATGGCGGTATAAATATGTCAAAAAAGACTATACTGTCATGTGTGACTAAAAAGAACAACAACAACAACAAAATTGGAAATCCAGAATGTGGACTCTTATTGAATACTGAGAAGTGAGCTATCAGACAATGAAAAGAGATGTAAGAAACTAACTGCATATTGCTAAATGAAAGAAGCTGATCAGAAAATATCACACATTGCTACATGAGGTCTTGAAAACACAAAAGAATGAAGATGTCAGAAAGATCAGTTGTTGCCAAGCGTTAGTAGGAATGAGAGATAGATAAGTGGAACATGGAGTATTTTTAGGGCAGCAGAATTATTTTGTAAAATGTCATAACAGTATATACATGCCATCATATCTTTGTTGAAACCCATAAATGTGTCCTAATGTAAACTATGGACATTGTTGGTATTGATATGGCAAAGCTGGTTGATTCATATTATAACAAATGTACCATTCTGGTGCATGATACTGATGATGGGGGGTGGGATTTGAGTGGGGTGAGGGAGGAGCATGTGGAAATCTGCACTTTCTGAAGAATTTTAATATGAACTCAAAATTTCTCCAAAAGAATAAAGTTCATATTTTATAAAAACAAAAAAGCCTTATTGAAATGTGGGACAAAAGCACATCAACAAATATATAATAGAAGTGTCAGTAGTAAATGAGAGAGAAAAGGGGACAGAAAAAAAATTTGAAGAAATAATGGATCACAAACTACCCAGATTTGATGAAAAACATTAATCTACACATACAAGAGAATAAAAATATTCCTAGCAGGATAATTGCAAGAGATTCACACACCCACACACACACGTTATAGTCAAAATCATGAAAGCCAACGATAAAGAGAACATCTTGAAAGCTGTAAAGAAAAAAAAAATGACTCATTGTATACAAATGACACCAACAAGATTAACAGTTAACTTCTCACCAGAATTAAAAAATAAATAAATAAAAGTAAGGTCAGAAGGTATAGAGTTGACATATTCAAAATACTGAAAGTAAAAACCTGTCAACAAAGGATCTTATATTTGGCAGAACTATCTTTTTTAAATGAAGACAGTTAATATAGACATTATGGAAAACAGTATAGAAGTTCCTAAAACAATTAGAGCTAGAACTACCATATGTGAACCATCCAATCTCACTACTATGTATATGTCCAAAGGAAATTAAATCAATGTATTGAAGAGACATCTGCACTTCCATGCTCATTACCACACTATTCACAATAGCTAAGAAATGGAAACAACCTAGGTGCCCATTCACTGATAAATAGATAAAGAAAATATGGGACAAATACACAAAAAAATGGAACACGGCACATCCATGAAAAGGATTTAATTCTGTCATTTGCAATGATATAGATGGAGATAGAGACCATTATGTTAAATGAAATAAACCAAGCACAGAAAGACAAGTACCACATAATCTCACCTTGTTAAATATACAAAATTTGATCTCATAGAATGGTGGTTCCCAGAAGGTGGGGAGAATTGGGCAGAGGGCTGGATGAGGAAAGGTTGGTTGAGGGGTACTGAGTTACAGTCAGATAAAACAATTTCTGGTCTTCTATTTTACACTAGAATGACTACAGATAAGGATATTATACTATATTTTTCAAAAATAAATAAGAAAGGATATTTAAAATTTTCACCATAGAGAAATAATCAACGATCGAGGGGACAAATACCACCCTGATTTAAACGTCACATAGTATATACATGTATTGAAATATCACATGATATAATCAAAATGTAAAATTTTTATGTCAACTTAAATATTAAATAAAAATCAAGATGCTCCCAGAGACATCAAAATTAAGCTAACTCCTTGATACCAGACCTACCTTACAAGAAACATGAAAGGAAGTTCTTCATGTTGAAAGCAAAATGATGTCAGATAGTCATTCAAATGCACATAGTAAAACAAAAAGTTCCAATAAGTGTAATTATGCAGATAATTACTGGCAACAATATAATTGCTCTTTTCTTCTCCTCTCTACCTTTGACTGATTTAAAAAGCAATCTATCATTCTGTATTGTCTGGCCTAGAATGCCTAGATTTGCAATGTGAGTACCAACAGTCCGGAGGTGAAAAGGAGCCACAGTTGTGCTGGAAAAAGAAGAACACAGGAGAAACTGAAAAGGATCAGAAGAGATTCACAAAATAAAAGTTGATAGAACAAACTATATTAAAATTGTTCTCTTTCTTTTGTTCAACCTTTTTAAAAGGCATAAGATCACACAAAGTTATAATTATAGTAAAGTATTATATTTAATAATATAGATCTATATTAGAACAAAAATTGAGCTATATAAAAGTATGATTTCTATATATCCCTGGAACTAAGTATAAATTTAAAATCAATTATGGTAATTTAAGATGCATTCTATATATATGAGATGAATCACTAACAAAATGACTCAAAATAATTTAAAAATCATTAAAAGAACTAAAATGTTGCACTAGAAAATATCCAATTAACAGAAAAGATGGTTACATGGAGGATGAAAAGAACAAAAGAACATAAAACCTACAGAAATCAAAAAAGTAAAATGGCAGATATATATCATACTGTATAATTGGCTAAATTAAATGTGAAAAGATTAAACAAGTTATTCAAGAGAGTTAAATTGTCTAATTAGATTTAGAAAAAAACAAGATACAACTATATACAAGAGGCACACTTTGGATTCATAGACACAAAGTTAAAGTACAAGAATTGCAAAAGATACATCATGTCAAACACAGAAGACACAGCACAATGACTAACAGGTGGAGTGTCTCATGTCAGGTAAAATAAACTGTGGACTAAAGGAGTTCAGACACAAATTTAACATTTTTATGATATAAGAGTCAATTCATCAGTGCCATCAATTTTATAAATATTAGCACTTACCAACAAAGCCCCCAAATGAATGAAGCAAAGACAGGTGCAATAGAAGAGAGAAACATACAACATGGCATTATTAATTGAACATTTCAGTACTTCAGGTTCAATATAGAATAGATTCACCAGACATGAGATGAGCAAGGAATTGGAAAATGTGAACAACACCAGAAATAAGCTTTACTGAAGATATCTGCATATCACTTCACTTAGTAGTAACAGAACAAACAATATTTTGAAATGCACATGAAACTTTATCCAGTTTATACCATATTTTTGCAATAAATAAATAGATATCAAAAACTTAAAAGGTTTGAAACCTTACAAGTATATTCTCTGATCACAATGGAATGAAATGTTTAAATTAGGAATGAGTACTTGATATCTGAAAAAAAAACAAATATGTGGAAATAAACACATATTCTTAAATAACCAGTGGGTCAAGAATATATCACAAATAAAATTATAACAACTTTGAATGAAAGAAATCACAACATACCAAAAATGCATAGAATGAGTAGTGCTCACCAGCAAATGGAGAGCTGTAAATATCCCTTAAAAAAAAGATTTCAGTTGCCAGTAACATAAATTTATACCATCAAAAAGCAGAAGAAGAAGAGCAAATAAAATCCAAAGTACAAAGTAGGAAGGTAATAATCAAGATGAAGAGTTGGAATAAATAAAATAAACAACAGAAAAACAACAGGGAAAATCAATGAAAGCCAAAGTTTATTTTTGAAAGAAAAATTTAAAAGACAAATCTATTTATATTGATCAAAAAAAAGAGGGAGAAGACTTAATTATTGTTAAGAATGGAAGATGGAACATCACTAGCAAACACTGAATTACATATATTCACACAGGTATATGAATACCATTCATAACTGTATGCCATAAATCAGGCATCTTAGGTAAACAGATAGCTCCCATTGGGTAATAATTACCAAAACTGACTCAAGAAAAATAAGAAAATCCTAATCAACCTATAACACATAAGAAAATCAAATTAGTAATATCAAAACCTCCTAGAAAGAAAATAAGGCTCATATGTATTCACTTATTGATTCTTCTAAACATTCAAAAAATTATAATCAGTAATACCAAAACATTGTCAAAAAGATAAAGCAATAAGGAGCAAATTCCAAAATGTCTCTTGAGGCCTGTACTATCCTGATAGAGAAATCAAAGTGATCACAAGAATATTGCAAAATAATATTCCTTATGTGCATGACCAAGAAAATATTCAACAAAATACTTTCTTGATCAAGAAAAAAATATCAAGTCAAACTCAGCCACCTATAAAAAGAAGTATGTATCTTATGTAAGTGATATTTTTCCCAGAATTTCAAGGTTGTTTTAACATCCAAACATCAATATGGTATACCATAGTAATTAAACAATGAATGAAAACTCTGTGGTCATCTCAACAGATGCAGAAAAACATTTGAGAAATCCAACACTTATTATTAATTAAAATATCCAACAAATTAGGAATGGAAAATACTTTCTTCAAGTTGCTTGAGGGCATATAGGACTTTTCAAAGTTATTATCATACATAATGTTGAAAATATGTGTGTTTGCTGATTAAAATAAGCTAGTCTCAAAATTAGAAAAAAAATCATGTTATGTTTGCCATCTCTAATCAGAATCATACCAAAAGTTCTAACCAAGGCAATCATGCTAGAAAAACAAACAACATTCAGTTTCTATAAGAGAAAAATAAAAACAATTTTTAAATGATGTGATCTTACATAGAGAAATATATGAATAAATTCACTGAAAAAAATCTCTCAAAACTACAAATGTGGATTATCTAAACTTTAGGAATCAGTATTAGTAAACAAAAATAAACTATGTTGCTTGAAACTAGAAGTAAACATTCTGAAATTAAGTTTAAAAAATAATCCATTTAAATAATTTCAAGCATTAAAATACATAAGTAAAACAAAAGAAGTGAAAACCATATACACTAAAAACAACAAAACATTGTTGAAAGATTTTAAAGAACAGTGAAAGAAATAGACATCCCATGTTCATAGATTAGAAGACACAATACTGTTAAAATGATGAAGACACAATAATGTTAAAATGATGATAATCCCCATATTGATCAACAGATGCAATATGATCCCTATTAAATCCCAGCTGGCTTCTTTGCAAGAATAGGCAAACTGTTCCTAAAATATACATAAAACTGCAAAGAGCTCAAAACAATCTTGGAAAAGATACAAGTAAAAGATTCAAACTTCTCAATTTCAGAATTTTGATAAAGTTGCAGTAATCAGTGTAGCAATAACTAGCATGAGATTATACATACAGCTCAATGAAACAGAATGGAGAAAACAGAACTCTATCTTTACTTGTGTGGTCAATTGATTTTACACATGGTGAAAATAATTTGGTGGAGAAAGAATGGTCCCTTCAGTCATTGATGTTGGAAAACTGGACATTCACACATAGAAAATGAAGATGGACCCTTATGTCATAATATACACAAAAATTAACTCAAAATGGATTTTAAAAATAAGCTTAAGGATAAATTATACACTGAAAAGACAACTCAGAATTAGAGGAAATATTTGTAAGTTATATATCTAATAAGGGATTATATCCAAAATATGTAAATACTGGTTATAACTCAACAATACAAAGCCCAAATGTTCTAATTTTAAATTACGCAAATGATTTGCAAGCCATTTTTCAAAAAAGATAAGCAAATGGACAAAAACCACCTGAAACAAGGCTTAAAATGCAAATCAAAACCTCAAAGAGATTTCACTTCACACCCTTTTGGAGTGCTTATATAAAAAGGTAGGCAAAAAAGAAGGTTTGTAAGGAATATGGAAATATTAGAATCCTCATATATTGCTGGTGGGCATGTAAAATGGCACAGTCATTTTGAAAACTTGTTTAGCATTTTTTCAAAATATTAAACATAGTAGAGTTACATTATGATTCAGATATTTCACTCCTAAGTACAAACTCAAGAAAAACAAAAGTACACATATCAAAAGATTATTCATGCAAATGTTTTCAGCTTAATTTTTCATAATAACCAAAAGTAGGGAAAATACATATGCTCATCAACCCATGAATATATAACCCTAACATAATATATCATACAACTGGATAGTGAAAACAAAAGAAGTACTGATACATACTACAACATGGATGGACCTTGAAAACATTATGCTAATTGAAATAAGCAAGTCACAAAACACCATATACTCTATGATTCTATTTAGATAAGTCTTCATGGGCAAACTTATGGAAACAGAAAGCAGATTAGGGCTAGTCTAAGACTGAGGGCAGGTGACAAAACATGTGTACTTATTAATGTTGGGGACAGGGTTTCTTTTGGAGGGGATGAAAATGTTCTATAATTAGATTGTAGTGATGGTTGCAAATTTTATCAATATACTGAAATCATTGAAGTGTGCAGTTTAAAAAATATGAACTGCATGCTACGTATATCATATCTCAATAAAGAGCAAAGGAGACTCACAATCATTTGTGGCCTAATTGTAGAACATGGATTCCATCAAATTTGCTTAATTGTATTGGTTAGAAACAGGACACTAGATCCTGGCTACACTAAATGCCAGGAGGTTATATAAGGTCAGAATTCCAGGAGGTAGGGATCACTGCAATCATTTTAGAAATCTGCCATTACAAAAAAGCTTTCCCTTTGATGTCAGAAAAAGTTAATAATGATCACTATCACTATTTCTACTGGAGGTTTTACCATTCACAAATAAAGCTTGGCATCAAAATCATATAAGCACAGAGGAGATAGAACACATCTCTTGTTTGCTGCAAATGAAATGAATGTACACATAGAAAACACATAAGCATCTTGGATCTAGTATTATAAGAAAACAAAAAAAAACACTTCTAAATATAAATTCAGTGTGAAGAATCCATTGTATTCTTACAAAAGAGTGAGTTTCAAAATGAAATTTAAACATGCCATTTAAAAATACATTTTTACATATGATTTGAAGTAGGAAAGAATCTATGTGAATGAAATTATTAGAAAATACCATAAACAAAAGTATAAAAATTTATTAAGAAATTTTTAAGAAGGCACAAATAAATGGAAATATTCCTTGTTCATAATTCAATAATTGAAAGAGGCCGTGTTTTCACCCCTTTGGCTATCAATCCCTTTCTTTCTCCTGATATAGAACACATAGCTCTACCAGATATCAATGTTTATGTTAGTCATTGTAATTAAGAGGTTGTGAGGGGAAAGGGGGGGAAACAAGGGAGAGAATTGAACAACAGCACAAGAGGTAGAGAGGGAAGATGGGAGGGGAGGGGAGGGGGGATAGTAGGGGATAGGAAAGGTAGCAGAATACAACAGTCACTAATACGCCATTATGTAAAAATGTGAATGTGTAACCGATGTGATTCTGCAATATGTATTTGGGGTAAAAATGGGAGTTCATAATCCAATTGAGTCAAATGTATGAAAGATGATTTATCATGAGCTTTGTAATGTTTTGAACAACCAATTAAAAAAATGCACAATAAAACATTATTCTGCCACAAAAAAAAAAAAAAAAAAAAAAAGATAGCTTGGTACTGGTGCAAAAGTCTACAAAAGGACCAAAGGAACAAAACAGAATGCCCAGAATTGGACCTGGGTGTATAAAGACAGCTACTTGCTGACATTACGACATTAGATCAGTAGGAAAGGATACACTTATTAATCAATACTTGTAAAACAACTGGATATCCTCACAGATGGAAGGAAAGAAGGAAAGAAGGAAGGGCAGAGAAGGAAATTAAAGTATTACCTCAAGAAATAGGCAAAAATTATTTGCAGGTGGATTCAAGAACTTCATTCAAAATTTAAGATTATTAAGATTTTAAATTATAGGAGAAATTCTTCATTATCTCAAGATGAGAAAGAATTTATTGATTAAAAAGATATAGCATCAATGAGAAATTACATTATATTAAAAACTACTCATCAAAAATAAAGGAAGTGAAAAAATGCAATGTAATGTATGAAATAGGATAATTTGTTCGTGACTTATACAACTGATATAGCACATACACAAAATAAGAAAAAGAAACAAAATACAAATTGAAATATACAAAAGATGCCCACTGGAACTTCCCAAAAGCAGGAATCCAGATGATTAACAAGATGAAAAATGCTTAGTCTCATTAATCAGTGGGAAAATGCAAATTAAAACCATAATAAAATACCATTAAACCACACAGTAAGATACCACCAAAATACCACATGCACATACACACACACACAATCTTAGAATACCATGAACTCCATAAAAGAAGCCAGGCTGAAAATAATACATATAAACATGCACATATTCCAATTATATTATGTACAAAGGAAGCCATTCATATATGTTATATATACATAATATATAAATATATATTTATATAAATATATAAATGTATATATATATATATATATATATATATATATATATATATATATATATATATATATATTTGTAAGGGGTGCATACATAGTTGAAAAAATATTCTAAAAGAGAAGCAAGACAAACATCACTTAATTCAGGAGAATGGCATTATGCTCATGGAGAAGCACAAGGGGAAATACGG
The DNA here is from genome assembly GCF_048772815.1 of Callospermophilus lateralis. Classification (NCBI taxonomy): domain Eukaryota; kingdom Metazoa; phylum Chordata; class Mammalia; order Rodentia; family Sciuridae; genus Callospermophilus; species Callospermophilus lateralis. The sequence continues at coordinate 100,054,495 of NC_135306.1, forward strand.
TAGCAATGTTCCATTTTTATTTATTTTCTGTCCGAGAAATAAATATAGAAATTTATTTTATAAATATGTATTAAACGATATGAGCTTTATTTTTTTGCATGCATGTTATATTATATTATAAAAGAAACAAAATCACTTCAAAAAATAAAACTCCAACTTTCTGGAGAGAGCACAGCATGGAAAGAAGACCAGTGGCCCCAAAAGCTTTTTTTAAAACCATTTTTGGTAACACATTTGTTCATTTTAATATTGCAAGTCACATCTTTCATATACATTAAGTAGGAACTTTTATATGTAGGATTTATTTTATAATTAGTTTTCAATATTATAATCTAGATAACATCAAATATGCAGCCTACTCTATGCTATATAAGACCCACTCAAAAATGAACTTTTATTATAATTTGGAAGCTAAAAATGATTTGAACTAAAATAGAGGTCAAGTATGAATTTTATAGTTAAAATAGTTACAGAAAATTAAAAAAATAATAATTCATTACAGATAAAAATTTTATGATATTCAGATTGCAACATCTACAAATAGTTTTATTCTAACATAGCCAAACCTATTCTCTCTAAAATGGCAGACTTGAGTGATTGTGACAGAGTCAGTATAGCCTACAAAGTTGAAAATATTTACTACCTGGTCTTGTACAGAAAACATGGGTCAACCCTGCACTTAAATACTTTACCTTCCCTCCTCAAGGCATGCTGCTTTCTGCATTCGGAAGCCAGCTGGGGTGGTGGCTCCCTACAAGTCAGCTCTCTGAGGAAGAAGCCCCCAGGAGTTGGACAGCTCCTATGGAAATGAGCCATTATCATCTGCAGCAGAGGCTGTTCTGAGAATACTCTGCAGCCTGCACTCTCTACTCACAGTCAGCACGTGAGCTTACAGGGAGCCGAGCCCTCTCTCTGAGACTTCAGTGAACTTTAATTTCTTCTGTGGGCACTACTTTATGGAGTTGAAACTGAGGGAAGGGCAGAACTTTTAGGTTTGCATTCTCTGCGACTTATCAGATATGCAATTATAGGGAATTTGTATTAATATTTATGGGGTTTGGTTTCTTTGTCCACAAAATGGGACTAATAAGACCTGCTTGAGAGAATTTTTATGAGAAGTAGGATGACTATATGCAAAATTTCTGCAAATAATAGGCCTTCAATTAAAATAAGCTTTTAGTATTCATAAGTACCAAGTCAGATTGTATCAGGGCAAAGGAAAAATCTTCCAAGTAGCTTCTGTGGTATTACTAGATTTCAGCTCTTAAAGACCTTGAGAGCCAAGAAGTAACACACGAGTATAATTAATTAATTCAGAAACACAGGGCCAGGAAGTCCCTGGTCAGCACTTCTATCTTCCTAAGTGATTTTACAACCCCATATCCTTACTGGTCTGAATTCAGTTTTATAGAGACCCTCATAAGTATTAGGCACCTGTTACTCAAATACCTGGATTCACTTACAGTTTCAGAGGATCCTCATTTTTTTTTTTTTCAGGGCACTAAGGTCTAGAGCCACGGCCTCAGCAAATTACCAAGAAAATTAAAGATCTTATTTTAAAAAAATCACTGTGAAAAGGATTCCTCAGGCAGTCATTCACCTGTTAAGACCATTCAAGAAGAAAGTCAGTTTCAACAGGAGGTGTGAAAGAACAGGAGAGTCCCTGGTATTACCTATTTATTCATAATAAAATTCTTGATTATTAGGATAAAACAGGAATATCTCAGAGTTAGAATTACTATAATTAAGGTGAAACTGAATTCAGTGTGCTCTCAATTTAACTAGGTATAAAATTAGATTTATTAATGTATTGAAACATGACATAGCAAATTAGCCCTATTGCTAATTCTTGGTGTCTTACATTAGGAGCCCTGTTTAAAAAGAGTAGAAGTAAGTGTGGAAATCATTTTAACATTATTTCAAATAAACTAGGACATCATGTAGGGAAAATGGAATGGTCCTCATTCCTGTGGAAGTGGTGGTGAGAAAGGTGGTGAATTTGAAGAGCTGGAAGAACCTTGCATTTCTTCCTCACCCATGTGGTTAAGCATCTCCCATAGAATTACATTGGGGTCTGGCTGGCCTGTGCTAGCCACCTAGGAACTGAGTGTGGGGGTAAAGTCTGTGGAGATGTTTTTACATCTGCTTTTCCTTGGAGAAACTTAGAAGAAACACAGGCTCTCACTGAACTTCACTAATCTCCATGAAGAGCTGATGGGCTTTACAGAGCCTTCAAAGGTCTGTTTCAGTGTCCATGCTGTTTGTCTCTGCACTATCCTATGCCCTCAGACTCTCCTCCTCCACTTCCCTGATACACGCTCACCTTCACTCTTATTGTAAATCATGATTTTATTTGATAAATGCATCTCTTAACTCACAGTTGGATATCTTGAATTCAAGCTTGTTTTGTCTTGTTTCAATTCTCTGTATAATCTGTACCCACCAGTGTCTATACACTGACTATTTCTGAATGAAGACAATAGAAGGTGTTTATGGAACTTTCCTTCTATGTTATTTAGCATCATGTCACACACCAAGAGATTAATCAAAAAGTTTTCTGTCCAGAAGGATGTGTCTGTGCTCCATTTGATACTCAACTCCACATTTTGGAGAGAAGAGAAGGATGGAGAATCTTCTCCTTGTCCAAGTGAAACAGAGTGCCTGCCTCTTCTCCTGCTGTTCCTCTGAGCTTGTAGAAACTAGATGGCTTTTAACTCACTGGGGAGATCTTCTGTACCAGAAATACCCATCCAAGTCACAGGAGCAGTTCAGAGCTAGGACTTGGTTGTATAACCTTGATCAAGTTACCTAACCCACCTTAGCTTTGGCATGCTAATTTGTATAACAGTCCTATTGGTGATTTTATGATATGTTTTCCTGGCTCAGTCCAGACATGCTAGACCTCTTTTATTGAGAGGTCTAGCTAGACCTTCTCTTCCTAGTGCTGATGGACCCATTTAGCCCTGGTCATATGCTTTTTCTTGCCTAAAGTTTAAGTCAAACACCCGAAATGAAGTGAAATGGATAAAGAGGTGATTTCTGCGTCATGTCTGCCCCTTCGGAGGTGGCTCTCACCTCACCATTCCCAAGAATCCCAAAGGCAGAATGGCTGGAGAGGAACATGGTATATGTTTGGGAGGGGAAGGAGGATAAGTGTTAGTAGCATAAATTAAATATTTTAAAAATATTACTCCAATTATATATATTTTTTAATTTAGTAATCATGGTAATGCAATGAGATAAGTATTATCTTCCTTTCATAAAGAAACTGAAGCCCAGGGAGAAAATGTCTCTCATCCAGCTGAGACAGTAATTAACCTCTGTTTTGTCTGACTACAATAACCTTTCTTCTTCCACTCCATGTCACCATCTCACACCACTGAAAATATTCAAGCAGAGGCCAAACACCCCTTATATGGCTTTTATTTAGGTGATTGAACCATGAGTTAGGAATTTGGAATTGGTGACCTCTGAAACCTTCCTAGGGCTCAAATTTAATGATTCTATATTTCTGCTTCTCTGTTATGTGGGTTTGCAGATTCTGGCAACCCTTTTTCCTCTTCCATCTCTCTTCAAAGATTTCTGAAAAGCATTCAATAAGTGAATTGAACCCCCTTTAAAACCCTCTGAAGGACCCTACAATTGCATCATAGCAGCCACAAAACAGCCCTAAGAGGAATTTTTCTCCATAATTCACTCAGTGTGCTGGAGGTGGACAAGAGATACATAATTTATACAGGCAATTACACATCAATTGGTTATTAAAAGTGCCCTCATTGAGATGTACTGTATTGAGGACACAGAGATAAATCTGGTTCCCCAGGTAACCGCTCTAGCTCACAGACAGAAGGCAGATTTTCTGATTTTGGATCAGCCTAACTTCTTTTGACCCTGCTTTTCTCTTTGCCTACAGTGCAGTACTCTGCCCATGCGTGGGTGGGTGAAGACAAGAGCCATCCTGAGAAAGCTCCAATGTGACTTCTAGCCCTTTACTTTTCTTGAGCTCTTTCCTCCTGGGGAAAACAATTATTTTCCTAATTAATTAAACATTCACACAAGAACTCATTCATTCATCAGTCCTTCCACTTAAATAATAAGTATTGATCCTAACTAGCATTCTAGATGCTAGAGGTGACGTAAAAAATGAAAATGATGCCGTCTCTCCCTCTGAAGAACAGTTTAGCTAGGAAAAACACAGGCAAACAAATAATTGCAAATATTTTGAAAAGTACAGAAATGGTGAGAAATACCATTGAAAATGTGGCAGAGAGAGTCATTTGTTCTCTCCAGGGCAGCTGGGAAGGGCTTCACATAAGAGATTAGAGTTGAGCACAGATCTATGACAATAATGTGAGTTCTCCAGCTAGAGTGTAAAAAGGCATTCTGCACAGAGGGATAGAATGTTCACAGACACACAGTTTCCATCTGATTAAGGACATAACATCCATCTGGAGGAAACAGATCTACGGGGCACTCTGGTGCTTTAACAGCTCTAGTTAACAATGGGTAGAGAACAAGTGAATGACTATTGTTCATGGACAGGATTGGCCATATGGAAATATTGGGGCGATATTGTTGTTGTTTTGTTTTATTTTGTTTTTAATTGTTGTATAATAATTGTACACACTGTGATGTTTTTATCCATGTGTACATTGTGTAACAATCAAATCAGGGTGTTTAGCGTGTACAGTACCTCAAACAGCTATCATTTCTTTTTGGTAAGAATATACCCACTATTTTCTTCTAGTATTTTTGAAATGTATTTTGAAATTGTTTTGTTTCATTTACAGAAATTTGATTCCAGAGCTGGATCTATGAATCTGCATTTAAAGAGCTCTCTGGGTGATTCTTTTGAAAAAGGTACTCAAACAACACCCAGGAAAAACTGGGTTAGAGTGAGGCTCTTCCCTTCCTGAGTCCTCTTTTTATGCCTGGACTGGATCCTTGAGGCCTCATTTAGTCATCAACTCCCTCGCAGTTTGCTTAATGTCATGTAGTCAATTGTATCCCCAGAAGAGCCTATGTTTTTCCAGTTGTGTTTAAGATTTGGGAAGATGCCCAGATAAACTGACAGTCCTTTGGCCCCAGCTCCCACTGAGATTCTCTAGAAATATGGCATCAGTAAGTCCAGAGAACAGGCATGGCAGAGGTGCAGAACAGCATCTCCCTCTTTACTTTGTAAACTGAACCCAGAATCCCATGAAGGGGCCGGATGTGAGGCTGATGGGCTGAATGACTTGAGATGAGATCTACCCTTTGTAGATCAGTGCATGAAAAGTTCAGCAAAATGATGAAGAGTGTTCAATAAGCAACCCGTGAACAAAACACATTCAGCATTGCTATGTGATACACACACACACACACACAAAAAAAAAAAAAAAGCTATGGAGATACAGGTAGCTTTTATAATCTAGTTGAAGGAAGGGATTCCATACACGATGCAAATAATTATCATAATCAAATAATTTTTAGTTGTTTCTGATAAGATAGGTTAATGGCCTGAAAAGTAATTCTTAGTGATAATATCATTTACTAAGTATTCAGAAAGAAACTGTCAGAAAATCACAAAAGAAATAATACTTATCCCCTAGGAGCTGTTGCTATGAAAATACATTACTTTACAGCTTGTTCGCCCCTTGGTTTTATCGCTCATCAAAGTAAGAAGAGAGGAATTAACTTTTGTTGAATGCTTATTTTGAGACAAACAGCAATCTTAGATGTTTGTTGCATATATTATTTTGTTTTAGTCTTTCAAAGACCCAGTGAAGTTAGTATTATTATGATGATTCATTAAAGATGTAGAAACTTGAGTTTCTGGGGATATGTGCTCCTTTCCCAGGGGTACCACCCGGGTAATCAGGCAAAGAGCTGGAATTGCCCAGCCTGGCTCTTTCCCTGGTGCTCTATTGTGGCTGCTAGTCTCCTTGGACAGTTTCATCCAGAACAGTTAATCTAGGTAAATAGAGGGACTTGAAGAATCCCTAAAATTCCGTCTGTCCACTCTGCGATGACAGTAAGGTATGGAAAAAGAGAAGGAGTTCTCAATATGAATAACCCATTTCCTCATCATTTTAGTAATAAATAATTGCATTCCCCACACTGTTCCAGAGGTGTGGGTGACAAGACTGAAGAAAATATTTTAAAATCCCCTGTCTTCATGGAGTTTTCAATCTATATTGAGGAGACCAACAGAATACTGTGAACACCATAAATAAGTAAATGCTATAATATGTTAGAAGCTCAAAATGCTACAGAAAAGACAGTGACATCAAAGCCAATCACAACTCTCAATCAGCTTTGGATACCAGAATAGCCACATCAGCCTGATTTAATTCCAAGAGCAAGAAATGACATCTCCGTTAACCTGTTACTTTCATTCCCAAATATATTTTTCTACTTAGAAATAGTAGATGTAGCTCACGGATTTCTAATTATTTTTATGAATCTCAGATCTGGAAATCATTCGCCTGAAGGTCTCCTTTTCCTCTACCCAATTAGTCATCAAAACTTAGGTGAAAGAGAATCATAGATGGAAACACGAAAAACCAAATTATAAGAATAAAAAAAAACCTGTGAAAATACAGGAGTAGGTGTGGCTCAAATTCCTTCACACACATACACACACACCAAAAAAAAAAAAAAAAAAAAAACAAAAAAAACCTCTACCCACTATTACTTCCTTGAACAACATAGGAAAATGAATAAGCTCTTACCCCATGTGCAAAAGATGGAAGGAGCCTATCATATCAGCACACACTCACCAATCCACAACATACATATAAGGTTGTTCATTTTCCAGAAATAGTTGCCCCAGTAACCTCTGGAATTACAAAATCCCCACCCTTGAAAGCAAAGTTAGTTTAGTTACTGCATTATCACCAAAACACAGGAACAGGCTTAAAATTTCCCCCAACCCCCTCAGACAGGTTTTGCATAGAGTGTCTTTGTGGAGGTACAGACCAGCAGCAACCCTCTTGGTAGAGAGAGAGACTCAGAAAAAGGATCAAGAAGAGAAAATGAATCTGCTGAGCCTTCTGAACCCGGGTTTTTTTCACAGGAGCCAGGGGTAAAAAGAAAAAAAAAAAAAAAAAAGATGAGATGTGTTTCTTTGTCAGGTCAGGAAAGAATTTGCTCCTTCATCTACCCCAGTACCTGGAGAACGCTGAGCCTCACCCCTTCCCGAAACAGCTCGTATCTCTAGAGTATTTCTTTAAGGATACACAAGGAATAGAGAATGAGATCTCAAAGACTACACTCTGTCTGAAAGGCGAGAAAGAAGCTGATTTTTTTCCCTCTGAAAGTCTCCTGTGGTTGCGAAGGAACCCGATTAACAGGAGAAGGTAGATCAGAATAATTCAGTCCTCTCTGTATTTCCCTGTGGCCATCCTCCTAAGACTGTTTGTCGCTAGGTGTTTTTGAAGAGCAGGCTCCCCTTGGACTCAGATTCCTTTCATCCCTGCCCTTGCTAGGCTGGGTATGCTAAATGAATTGGGGAGATGACAGACACACATCACAGGTGCTGTTAATGCAGGAGTTGCAAGGCACCTGCAGAGCTGGGCAGCAGGATTCACCATGGTCTCTATATCTCAGAACCATGGCTCTCTTTCTCATGATGCTTTTCACTTCAGCAATATTGATGGTGCTTAATACAGCCATATTTTTAAAAAAGAGGGAAAAAATGCTTTCTACATCTGAAATTGCTAGCCATTTCCTTTCCTGTCCTCCATGACTTTCATATTTTTCTCAGAGATCCTCTTCTTAATAGACCTGCTGGACCACCTGACCCTGATCCTTCTTCTTACACTTTTCTTTTAATCTTGTATATGCATTTCTAATTCACTCCTTCCTGGTTTTTAATGAGCCCTAAACAGATGAGCAGCCTACATAAACAAAGGGAGAATGCTAAGAGCAGTAATTCAGGCATCACCGTTAAAAGGTAAAGCACACGGAATTTTCTGCACAGAGAGGATGTGCATTATGGTTTAGATATGAAGTGTCCCCCAAAAGCTCAAGTGTGAGACAATGTAAGGTGAAATTATTGGGTGATGAAAACCTTGTCTTAAATAGTGCAATAATTTGGATTAACTGGGTTGTAACTGTAGGCAGGTAGGGTGTGGCTGAAGGAAGTGTGTCATTGGGGGTGTGCCTTTGGGAATATGTATATATATGTCCTTAGAGAGTGGAATTTTCTTTCAGCTTCCTGGTGCCTTGTCCTGAGCTACTTTCCCACATCACACTCTTACACCATGATGTCCTGCCTTACCTCTGGCCCTGAAGAGTGGACTGAGACTTCTGAAACTATGAGCTCCAAATAAACTTTTCCTCCTCTAAAATTGTTTCTGTTCATTTTTTGTCACAGCAGGAAATATGCTGAGTAAAATAATGTGCATAATGGTTACTCTGTATGTATGTGTAGGGGGAAGAATAATCATAAAAATTAAATGGTTCTCGCAAATGATCACGATCAGAACATAGTTTTCAAACAACACTTATAATATCTTTCTTTTCCTTATCACTGGTTTAATGTCAATCATCAGCATTGATGATAACAAATTCCCCTGATACCCTGTTTGGTAAAGTCTTCACTTCATTCTGACTGCCCTGCTGGTACTGAAATCTACAAGTAGAAGCTCTGCCTTGTCTTTCTGAAATAGACCTCTATCCTTCAAATCCCCTTTCCCGTCGCAGTGCACACCTTTTCTGTGCCGTTACACATTCTGCCACCCACAGTGCCCAAGAGGCTGGCCTACAGTCTCCAGCATCATTGCTATCCTAGGAGGCTTCTCAGCCCAAGTACTCCTAATTGCTCATTCTCGCTTCTGAGCCATGGGACCCTACTGTTGTAGGAAAAGGAAAAAGAAAGAAGAGCCCAAAATATTCAAAATAAGCCTATTCACCTTCATCCTTTTCTGTCAAAGGCTACCTCTAACTCCAAATATGCTTGGGTAAATAAAAGCTATAGCCAGAGGTTTTGCTTTTGTGACCTTCATGCCTGAGCACCTAGCAGAAAAACTGCTATTAACTGCTGCCCTTAAATCACTCTGAATGTGGCCTTCTGCTGAAACCCTCACCCCTAAGTGTAATTATTTCTCAACATCTTAAAATTTCTTCTGACCATCACTGTCTTCTCTCACTCCTTTCCCCTTGAGAGCTGCATTTCTTGTAGGAAAAACAACCCTATATTTGGGGGTTCAGAGGTTCTGTATACGACAGCACAGAGTTAAATCAGGGATGACAGCACCTTGAGCAAAAGCATTAAAAAAAGCCCCATAAATTTCCAGGAAAAATACATGGAATATATTGCTATGAAAAACCCACTGTAGCTCAGGAAAGCCAATTCTTGTACCCTATATGTACACAGCATTTTGTACAAAGTGTTCCCTATGAATTACCCCTGCTTAATTATTCCATCTTGTACAGGCATAGTTATTTTTCATTATACAGATGAAGAAAACTGAAACTTGGAAAGGTTGAATGATGTGCTTATGATTCCATCTTGATAGATGGGACTGGCTTCACATTTCACAGGGTGGCCTGGAAATTAAAATTTCAAGGTCTCTGGTTACAAATGAAAAAAACAAAAAAAACAAAGAACAAACTAAAATTTTCAAGATGACAACATCCAACATTGAACCAAGCGTGGAACCCTGAGCATGGAGCTCACGTTGTACTTGTGGAGCTGACTTTGCTGACAGATGGAAATGGAGCCTGGGTGCAATTCAGATGTGTGAAGTTCAAGTTCACTTTTCTATCACCCTCTGGCTGGGTTAGGATTCCATTCCCAGACCTTCCTGTAACATGGCATGTATACTGCTTAACCACAATGCACCTTAGTTTCTCCTACTATAAACCAAGATATTAGAGCAAATAATCACTGTGGTTTCTTCAAAGTTTTATGACCTTTTCTTCTTAGATCCTTGAACTCTGGTGGACAACGATTCTGAGAACAAAGCGGGGGAAAAAATCTGGATTAATTTCTCCATATTTTCAAATGTCAATGTATCTTCCATTCTTTCAAAATCCCTTATCTTATACCCAGCTCTCCCTTTTACCCAAATTTAATCTGTTATTTATGTCTGATCATTTAAAAAGGTGGGGTAAGAATGGGAAAAAAATTTAAAGGGAGAAATGAAGGAAAGAAAAGAAGGAAGGAAGGAAGGAAGGAAGGAAGGAAGGAAGGAAGGAAGGAAGGAAGGAAGGAAGGAATCCCTACCAGGTCCTTTCTGTGCAGATGGCTGCAGATCTCCACTTCTAGCCTATTATCAGCAGACTTCACTCCGGGGATGTTACACTCTGCAATTTGTATGGCAAAGACACATTTTTGAAACCAAACTGGTTATTATTGCAGAGGCTCCTGCCTCAAGCAACCGTCTGAATGTTTTTCTCCCTGAAATCTGAACATATTCATCAAACTGCATTGCGCTCCTGGACTTGCAATTAATCACAGCTCGTTTCAAGCTTTGTTAATTAATACCAAGGCCAGGGACCCAATGGAGGTCCTAAATTTAATCTGCAGTGCTTTAAAATTATTATAATCTGTGAGAGGAAGAGCCATTGGATTTTAAGTGATTTTTTTTTAATTCCAACAGTGCATTGCCAAGAATTAAAAGAAATAATATGATATTCTTGGTGAGGAAGATACCCTGAAGTAGCCTAATTTTGTCGTGGTGAGGTGACATCTGGCCAGCAGAGGGAGCAGAACTGAACTACTGGAAGCACTGTGTTTTCAGAGAGAAACAGACTTAATAATTGAAAGAGGGAGAAAGAAAACCAAATGGATACCATCAGACAGCTTTGGACAATAACAGAATCAATATATGAGAGGGGTTGATTCCCAGTACAGTCTGGTCTGGCAGAACTGGGGAAAAGAAGAAACATTATACATATCTATTCCTCACCTTTAAGGTGCTAAAGGGGGAGAATTCCTGAGCATAATCTCCACCCAGAATGAGAGAAGGCATTGTTAAAAACAAAATGACTTCAGAGGAATAAGAAAATGGTTCATCCGAAATCACTCCCGTGCTTAGTGGTGAATCTCTCTGGACTGAAACTGCTATTGGCTTTCACGGTTTGTTTTCTGGGATTGCACTTCTCTTTAAACTGAAGCAAGGTAGGCACCTCTCTCTGTCTGATGATTATTTATTTTTCACATCTCAAACACTTACAGCATCACTACACAGCCATAATTTATATATACGTTGCTTCCTACCAGCACCTCACCTGTTAGCTCAATTGTTGAAAACTTTTGATTTTAAAACGAACCACAGGAGGATAAATGGTCTCAGGTTATTAATAGAACAACACCGAAATATTCCAGAGAAATAGAATAATGTGTGCATAAATAAATGTGGAAGTATAAAGACTTCTGAAGGGGTGATTTTCTAAAGTGTTGAGTGTGGTATACACAGTTCTATAACTCCTGTCCTCCGTGGAATCTGAAGTCCTGTTTTCCTACACCACCTGCACCACCTGAGCCATTCCAAACTTCTTTTGTCCCCAGACACCTTGTTGTGTGTGCCCCTGGGGCTTCACACATGATAGTTGAGACTTGGTACTTTAAGACCCACGTGAGAGTCACCTCTACTCTGAAGCTTTTCAGCCTTCTGTGAGTGTTCTTGCTCAATGATTGTGAATATTTTTGTGCTTATATATCTGTGACCTTACCACACTGATTTATAAATAATGTGTATATATTTTTCATGATAATACATGTGTAGCTACTTTGCAGCCATATTTCACATGATGATTGGGACAAGTTCTGAGATTAAGCAATTCCATCATTTTGTGAGCATCATAGTGTGCTCTCACACACATCTAGTAGTAAAAGTCAATCACTCCATGTGGTCTCTTGACACAATCAAGGGATGAATTAAATATGACATGTATGAGGCTGCTGCTGGCATTAAATGGCATACAGTTTTACAGTAATTTTTTTATAAATAGGAGTATACTCTAAAGTAACAATTAAAAGTATAGCATAGTAAATGCATAAGCCAGTAAAGTAGCTGTTTATCATTTTCAAGTATTATGTAAAATATATAATTGCATGCACTATACTTTCATATCCCTAGGGTGCAGTTTGTTTCCTCCAGCCTCACCACAAACATGTGAGAGATGCATTGTGCTACTATGTTGCAATGGCTAAAATGTCACTAGGTGGTAGAAATCCAATGTAATCTTGTGGGACTATTGTTGTATACAGAATCCATCTCAACTAAACATGATTATGTGGTGCATGACTGTATTAAATTATGATAGATAATAAACAGATAAATAGATAAAAACATGTAAGTGTCTACCTCCAGACTTTAAGAGGCCCAAGAGGGGTGCTGTTGTCTTTCCATCTTTTATATGGTCAGCTCCTAGGGCAGTGTCCGTGACATGGTATGTTCGTGATACTTATTGCTTGAATGAATCACTTGAACGAATAAGTAGAGGTCACTCTGGGTCTAGTCTTATTTTATAAAAGGGAACTGAAACACTAGCAGGGCAAATTACTTGTCTAAAGTCACACAATTAATTATCAAACACATTTGGCAGAAGTCCAAGCCACAGAGTGCTCATTTCCTTAGGTAGACAACCTCAAACAAATTTTTATCCTTTAGAGCTTCAGAATTTGCATGAAACCACATAGATAAAAGTGAGGCAAGAAATAAACCCGGGACAAAGCATAATGAATTCAGCTAGGAGTGAACAATACATAGAGCCACCAGTAGACCCCAAAGTCAATCAATATGAGGGGTGCTGGAGGATGCACAGAGTTTGAAAGCTCCAGGTTATATGGTTCATGAGTCCTATCTCTTCACTGCACTCCCATTTCTTACACTGAAGGAGAGCAACATACAGATTTAGACAAAAGAAGTCCTAAAGAAAAGTATTAAAGGGAGATATTATTTCCACAAGCAAATGCCCATAGAGATTTCACAGATGGTGAGATGGACCAGCCCACGTGGCCCATGACTATGCACTCTAATCCAATTCATGAAAGCAACATTTGCTGGAGGGCCAAAGGCAGACGCTCCTGCTCTATTACAAAATCACAATGTTTCCATGACCTTGAAGGTAATATGAAAAGGAAGATCTGAATGGGAGTCAGGAGAATAAAGACGCGCCAAGCATCATTCCAGTGGTAGTCGGCCCTCAGCTCCGCCTCAGTGTCAACAATGCAGTGAAGACTAAATGGGGCCCTGGAGGGCTGTCAGGTTGCAAGGGAGCGGCGTCTCATGATGTGGCTCTGTGTTGCCACATCTTCCTATTACACAGACAAAGCCAAACACATAGAATGTATGTGTCCTTTTTTTCTGTTTTTTTAGTAGTCAACAACTACTTCTCTGCATGCAACCAACTCAGAAAGAAACAAATTTGCAGGCTGTGAATCACAGAACTGCGACCCTTGCCTGAAATCTACACATCCCTGAAGGAATGCACTTTGCTATTGGGGGTGGGAGAAGAAAATCTCATTTACAGGCAATTTTTTGGGTAGCAGATGCTGTGGAGGATGGAATGGAAAATATGTGCATTTTCCCTTGAGCAGTTTAGGATTTTATACAATTTCTTCTTTATCCTGTTCTCAAATAACCTTTGCCTCAAGACAATAGGTCAAACCATAAATACTAGGTTTTTGAGAAGATTTAATTTAAAATTTCCTTTATTGTAGTCAAATAAGGGAGCTCCCTTGAGGCTTCCGGTGCCTTGGTATACTGCAAGGAGGGAATTTCCCATGTAGAGTAAATGGCCAGGGATCAAGACAAGTCTCATAATGCAATCAGCAGCTGGATACTCACTGGGAGAGTCTCTGGTTACTGTTGATGGAAAGTCTTCCCCTATCCTGGCAGGTGCTAAGAGGAGGTGGGTCCAGCAATGGTTCTGGGGTTGAGCAGTGTCTCTTCCTGCCTGTCTGATGGTCTTCAAACAATGACTCAACTCCTACCAGCCTCTGGACATTCCATTGACCCTGGATCCAGCTCAGTGCCCTCCTCCTGGTCTCTCCTGAACTTTCCCATCTTTTATTCTACGTCTGTCTTCCCACCCACTACCCCAGGGACCTTTGTTCATGATATTGAGGAGATGTGGAAGGAACTCCTTCCTCTCTTAAATGATTCTTGATATTTCCCTCAGGGGCATTCACTCAAAGGTAATATTTATGTTCTCCAGGCACACATAATCTTCTTAAGTGCCTGGACATTTGAACACACTGTTGTTCACTGGTGATCACTGTTCCCTGCATCCGCCTTGTCAAAATCTTCCAGAGGCATATCCATGCCTGATTATATGCCTGAAACTATCTGTTTCCAAGGGAGGCAGGTATAAAGGAAAGAAAAGGATAAATGGAAAATAAAAATATGTATAATTGGACTTTTTAAATGTCAATCTGCTACACTACTTCTTATAAGAAAAAAAAATACCCAATTTTCCTCTTAAAATAAAACAGACCCACACTTTGGGGCTGGAGCTGCAACAACGGACGCATAGATTCTAACCGAAAACCACAGTTCATCTGTCCCCTGGATCAAAGGTAAAATCCTAGGTGCCCATGGACCCTGAGAGCCATCTGAGAGCTCCTCATTCTATTTCCTATCAGGCAAAGCCAAGCACTGCACCCATCATGCAAATAAAATAGGTCCCAAGGCTTCCAGAAATAACCTTTACAAACTTCCAAATAAAGCTTTGATTGGGTCTGTCCTGAATGACCACAAAGAAGACTTGTTCAAAGCAGTGGGATGAAGGAGGTGAGGCGGGGGCAGGAGTGGGGAGAAAGGCTGCTGTAAGCCCAGGTCCAGGCAAAGGGCCTCAACAGGGACAGCTGAGGAGGGCGGCCGTTTTCTCATCCTAACTGGCTCCCTCCTGATGTAAAGGCCTTGTACAAATCCCACCTCTCTTCTAAGCTCCTTTATTCCTGCAGCCTCATGCAGTGTCAGGAGAAAAAGCAACTGCTGCGTCAAGAAAGCAGCAAGTCAGAAGGGAAGAGAGCACAGGGCAGCAGGCTTTTGAGGATGTATTAAAGATTTCAGCAAACGCAGGGATGCAGCATCACTGGTCCAGCCCTTCTCAACGCCTCCATCCTCCCCACCTAAAGGGAAGGACAGACATGTGCTAGGTAAAGAGACCTGAGGGTTCCAACATGCAGCGTGATGGATAAACGAAGAGCCCCTACCCCTCATTGTAGGTGTCCTATTGTCCACCAGAGAGCATGACCCTCACAAGGGCATCACTCTGGGATGAGGTTTTTGTCGCTATGGATCTCTGTTAAAATGCACGTTGCTGAGGGACCGACAGCCATCCAGGAGAGCCGCATAAACACACACACACACACACACGCTCACACATAAACATGCTCACACATACACACATGCTATACATACACACACACATGCACTTACAAGTGTATTGTGATAAGAAAAAAAAAAGAAGACAGACATTTCTTTTGCCTTCTAGAAGCCTGAAATCTTACTTAGAAGCAAAGTGCATTTTCATAAGTGATATGTATTTGTATTTATAAAGTACAGTCATTATACTATAAGATCTTATTCATAGCATGCTAAAAAGAGGTCTGGGTTTAGAATTAAAAGACTCAAGTCTAAATATCCATTTTGCCATTTAGTAATAGCTGGACAAACTTGGATAACTCTCTTAATCTTCCTAAACCTCTTAGAAGAGGCCCTTGCAGAGAGTAAGACTCTGTATGTTAGTTACTTTTGTTGTTTAATATTATTACTATAACTATTTTTTAAACGTCATTCATTTTTATAATTATCTTATGGTCACATTTATAAGCCAATTTTGTTGTGTCTCTTCGTAAATTATTTAGTGTATGTTTCAGGTTTTACTCCCCACCCTTGATCATCTTATTATTATTTTTTAATAGAAATGGTGCATAGCATGGTTCACACACAGCGGTGCCATTCCTCAGAGAATCCCACCACCTCTTGCTTCTCCTGGTATTTGCTAATTTGCATCACATGGGAATAGCTCCATGACTGGGTTCTGTTTCCAGTCTCTTCCTTCTTGTGCTGCATACTCGCTTCAAAGTTATAGTCACTAAATAGAGCTCTATTCAGAATGTCAATCCCCTCCTCAAAATCCACCCAAACTCCCTTACACCTATAAAAGACATTCTAACCTCTGCAGAGGACTTTTTACTAAATACTTATGTAATCTCCAAGTGGGAGGAGGAGTAGAGGGAAGATAGAGTCTATATTTAGTTTTTCACTTTTAAAAGTTTGAACTTTCATCATTAATACTCTGGAATAAAAGAAGACAATGAACTAACAATGCCCAAGAATATTTCCATTCATTCCTTCAACGGTTGTTTAGGAAGTACCCAACTATGTGACAAATACTGGTGATACAACAATGAGAGTGGGGAAAGGTGTGCTGTCTTTATGGAACTTACTGTGAAAAGGAGACATCAACAGGAAAGTGAATTGCTAAGGGGATAGATAGTAAATGATCACAATCCAAAGTGAGGACTCAGAATCCTTCTGAAGGCAGGAGCCCAGGCTCTGCCAATACATCTAGGCATTGATCTAAGTAGACACAAGCAATGGAATGCAATGGTATCTTGTCATCTTTTGTGTTCCTTCATCCTATGGATCAGTTCTAAGGTGCCCAAGTTGAATCTGATTTCCTTAGAACTGTACATTTGTGTGTGTGTGTGTGTGTGTGTGTGTTGGTGGAAATATATTTCTGAAAATGCAAACATTAGCTAAACCAGGCACCCTAGGTCCTTAAGGGAGGATCTTACGAAGACACCTGATCCCTGACTTTCTTTCTTTCTTTCTCTTTTTAATTGTCAAAATGGTTTAGATTTATTCAAGCAGAGAGAATACAGTGGGGTTCTACCCACCTTCCCATGGTGTGGCTGTGCCCTGGGCCTAGTACTTTTGGAAAACACCTAAACACACTCTTAATAAAAACATCACAATTGATCCCTGACTTTTTGAGCTAGAAAAATCTCTCTCCCCTTCTCTGGAAATGCCCTGGAGTTTCTGCTTCTAGTTATAGTTTTTTTAAATCTGCCCTTCGTCCAACTGTTCTAAAAACCCTTCTCAGCCTTCAGAAATGATTTTTATAACATCAAAGATTTTCAGTTATTCCTGCTTGCAAGGAGAATACTAGCAGCACTACACTAGCTTGGGTCTGCAATTAATCCTGTCAACATAAACACTGGATTTATCATAATTTGAGTGTGCAGTGGCTGCATTTTACAAATTCTTTCCCCAGTCTTTTTCCTGGCCTTTCCCCATTGAATGGAGTCATTACTCTATACCATTAGACTGTTATCACTGAGTTCTGTGTCTTCATCCTTTCCTGTACACTGGGCAGGTGAGCTGATGTAAAGGCAGGTAGGTTTTTCTGGATATACTCCTCCCTCAGGCCTGGACACAGCATTGCCTTCTTTTACTATTACCCAGTGACTTGTTGCAGCATTGCCATGAACTCACTAATCAACAATGATCAAGTTGCAGGATTTGGGTAATGTTTACCACCTGGAATCTCAAAGTCGTTTCTCATCTTACTGATTGAATATTTACCTTGCTAGGCATTCTACACATATTATCAGTGTTAACATGCAAACTACCCCTACAAATTACCAACTATTACCATATCATAGATGGAGACCCTGAGGCTCCATGCAGTCTAATAATTCTTCCAAAGAGTCTCAAGCCAGTTGTGTTGAAAAGACTGGAATTTAAGTTTACTGACATGACATAACCATGATGCCAGGGCTTTTGCTATTGAAGACTACACATTTCAATGGTAGAAGATGGGTTCTTCTCTCAATCTGCCTGGCTTTAGATCTCTACTCTTCCACTTTCCTGCTGTATGAACTTGCAACTAATAAATATAATTATTAAATAACCACTGTTACTTGACCACTTCAAATCTTGTTTTAACAATAGTTACTTCATAAAGTTGACTTGAGGAGTTGTACAAGGTAACCCCAAGTAAAACACTTGGGACAGTGACTGGAACACAGCAAACAATACATCTTAACTCTTCATAATGCCATGTTGGGTGTTATTTCTGTCATTCTAATTCTTCAAGTTATATTTTACTAAAAAAAATGAGACCCCTTTTATGCTAGCGTGTCCTGACCCAGCAGGTTTTGCTGAGGACCCACAGATCTCACTGAAGACTGGGGAACATGGCAACCTCCACCGGCCTCAACTGAGCATGCATATGACTTACCCAGACTTTGAAAAAGGCTCAACTAGAAAACTCTGCCCTTGCCCTCATGTCTTACCAATTTGCTTATCACTACCTATTGCTGTATTTCTTCAAATCAGATCATACTAGCTCCTTCTTTAAAATGTTAAAATACCACAATTGCCTAAAATAAAAATTAATGCAAAATTCCACATCCTGCTATTTACATTTTCAAATTTTATTTCATATTCTCAATTCATCTTTCTAGCTTTTTTCTTACTACTATATGTATACACCTATGTATAGATCCATTGTTAACTATTTTGTGATTATGTTGGGAACCTTTCCAACCAATCATTTCTTTTTTAAATTTTTTATTAGTGCATTATAGTTATATATAATATTGAGATTCATTTTGACATAATCATACATGCATATAATACAATTTGCTCCATTTTAGTCCCCATTACATTCTCTTTCTCTCTCCTTCTCCCACTCCCTGTTCCTCTTCCTCTACTCTACTGGTCTTCCTTCTATCCATTCATTATTTTGTTAATTGGTTCTTTGAAGATATATATAAAAGTAGAATTAACTGTGACATATTCATATATGTGCATGGCATAATTTGGTCCGTTTTATTCTGAAGTTCCTCCTTTTTACCATCCCTCTTCCCTCTTCCTCTGTCCCCTTTCTCTACTTCCCTGATCATCCAGTCCTTTCCTGAACTACCTTTCTCTGAATGCCTTAAGTCACCTCCCTCCTGTATCTACCTGTCTACACCCACATCCACCTCCTTTAAGACCTCTTTAAATTTAAGTTCTTCTAAAAGAGCTAGTTCTTCCATCAAGAGACATTATGTGAAGACCATTATATGCAGAGAATATGTCCTGAATCTGGGTCCAGACAACAAAGTTACCTTGACTCAGTTGAGTTACCTGGACCAAAGAGCATTACAGACTAGCAAGTACTTAATCTTTTGTTTCTTCCACTGCTTCCAGGTATTTCCAGGTGTATAACTTATATAATGAGCCAGGCTTATATTAGACACAGAAGTTGGAAGGAGTTACAGTTAAAAAATCATTTAATGAAATGTGTTTCATTTTATAATACAAGAGGATATAAACCAAGAAAAAATAAACTTTGAGCAAATTCTTTCCACATTAAAGAACATTGGCACATACATGTTTCATTAAGCTGGCAACTGGCATCTCCACATGCAATTCTGTCCTGAGAAAGACATTTGCAATGACATAGCCTATATTTTCCTATGAATGAATACCACTGTGTGTGGTTTTTGTTGTCTCACCGTTTATGCTGAACTTATCATGACCTTTATTTATTGCAGGCCTCTTACTCATGCCTAATCTTTTATATTTGATTTTAAGTTCATGAAAGTCAGGACCCATGTCTTACTTATATTTATCAAATGTCAAAGGCCCACTAAAAGTCCTACACAAATTAGACATGCGGGCAATGTTTTTGAAAGACTGCTGTGAGTTAAATGAATGTATCATGGATTTTGAAGTCAACGTACCTTAGGTTTGGCTTGACTATTATCTCTCCTGGTAAATAACTCTGCAATCCAATAATAGACACTGAATAGAATTGTTGAGAAGGCAAATAAGATGAGGTTTGTAAAATACAATTTTGGTGTATGCCACATAGTGGATGAACCATTGTAACAATGTACTTTTTAAAATTTTATGTGACAGAAAAAAACAAATTTACCATATTGCTGACATTTCCCTCTACTCTCCTCTGAAGAGAATTCTGGAATTGCCTCTCAATTCTTTTATTTCTCAGTCTTTCAAAAAGAGTTATGCTTTGTCACAATAACTCTTTGGGGCTCCTTCTAGTGAACAGGAGGAAAGGAGAAATGGAAGAAAAACAAATAGCACTTAAGAAAGACTGGGGGAAAGTTTAGATGTGGCAACAGGGATTGATGGAAGTTGGGAGGGAAGGAAAGGTAATGTGGGAATTATTTCTGTGGTCCTTGTTTCCCTTGGTACTTACAATTCTGGCCATGGGCTATATATTTTCTTCTAAAGGCCTTGAATTATTTTGAAATGACTTCTTTGACTGGTTGGAGACTAGAACCTATAAGTCACAAATTTTTAAACAGTAACACATATGACTAAATGATAAATTCTACTAAATTTTTCAATATCTACAATGTGATCAAGCATACACTTGGAATTGTATATAACTTTATTTTTCTTCAGGGTTGGGAATCAAACCCAGGCTATCTCACATGTGGTGCAGGCATCTACCATGTAGCTACATCCTCAGCCCCAAAAATGTACTTGAAAAGAAACAAACACAAGCAATGTTTATTCTCAGAAGATGAGTACTTTTCTGTGGGTACACATATCCACACAATTATGGGCAATGACCCTACCCATAGTTTCAAGGACTGATTTGTGGTCTTGATGACTAACATATAGGAAAAGTAGAAATATACTAATGGTCCCAGCATATTGCAAGGGTTCTTCATTGGTCAGTTTTGATTTATATTTTGGCTCCAACATTTTAATCTTTAAAAGTGAAGCCTACTGACTCCTGGATTATCTAGTGTGGTCTTCAGGAGATAAAATATATATGTATATATAATAAGGAAGGAAAAGACATACAACAGGATATGAAAAGTATATTTCCATTTTTGAGAATGCAGGAGTTATTTATTTTTATTTCCAAAAATCAAAGGTATGCAAAAATCCCTGGACCCAATGTTATGTTTGTATGTCTGTTCATTAATTTAAAAAACATTACTGAAATCATTCTCTCAACAGTTGGTAAATGAAGTGCTTTAGGTACATTGTTATGCTGTATTCTGCAAAGATGTACAATAAATTACCTGACCATCCTCATACTAAACAGCAAGAAACTTGAGGCTTCCAAAGAATTAGGAATTCACCTTAAGTCAAGCAATTATTAAGTAATATGAGTGTGTGATTGTAGGGTTGGAATGCACACTGAATATAACCACAAACATCCTAAAGATTTCCTATGGGATTTCTTGTAGGAATGAGTATTTAATTTGCAGAACTGAGTGCCAAATGAAAATTCAGGGTCCTTTGTTTCCAAATTAAGAATTTCAAGATGGCAACAACAGAACATTAACCCAAGCACTGGCCCTTCCAAGAGAAGGGACCTGTGTAACACACGGGGTCACCTGTGCACTCAGCCAGCACTGGTTTTCTGATTCAGCCATCCAAAATTTTTCTTCTGTTCACTCCCTCAAGGACAAGTTCTTCCTTTTATTTGGTAAATCTCCCAAAGGCTCACATGGTAAGGCTTGGTTCCCAGCTTATTGCTATTGGGAGGTGGTAGAAACTTTCAGTGCTGATAGCCTTCAGGTTCTCTCCCATTCATTAGGGCAATTCCCTTGAAAAGGATTGTGGAACTTTGGTCTGTTCCTCATTCTCTTCCTCTCTTTTTGCTACTGCCTATGAGGAAAGTGGTTTTGTTCTATCACACGCTATTTTCCAAGATGGGCTGCCTCACTACAGGCCCCCAGAAATGATACCAATCAATCACGGACTGGAACCCCTAAAACTGTGACCCCAAATAAGGCTTTCTCTTTATAGATTGATTATATTGGGCACTTGTCTTAAAGATGGAAAGCTGATAACACAATTCCTACAAAATGAGTGGGGTTTTTTTAATTCAATCTCCTTATTTTTTTACTGACTTTATTTTTATCCTTAAATTAGAGGAAGTATTATAAATGAGTTCAGCAAAGTAGCAGAATACAAGATCAATACCCATAAATAAATAGCTTTACTATACTGCCATAGTGATTCAAGGAAAAAATCAGGAAAACAATCCCATTCACAGTAACCTTAAAAAAAAATACAAAAAAAAAAAAGTCCTTGGGAATCAATCTGACCGAGGAGGTAAAAGTAACTCTACAATAAAAAATATAGAACACTGAAGAAAGAAATGGAAGAAGAAGAAGAAGAAGAAGAACAACAACAACAACAACAACAACAATAATAACAACAACAACTTAAAAGAGGGAAAGACATCCCATGCTCTTGGATAGACAGAATCAATATTATCAAGGTGGCTATACAGATTCAATGCAATCTCCATCAAAATATCAATGACATTTTTCACAGAATTAGAAAAAAAATTAAAATTTATTTGGAAGAATAAAAGACCCAGAATAGCCAAAGCAATACTAGGCAAAAAAAGCAAAGCAGGGGGAATCACAATACTTGATCTAAATTTATACTGTAGAGTTGTAGTAACAAAAACATCATGGTATTGGCATCAAAATAAACATAAACACCAATGGAGCAGAATAGAAGAAATTGAGACAAATCCACCTACCTATAGCCATCTGATATTTGAGAAAAGTGAGAAAAATATATCTTGGAGAAAAGACAACCTATTTAATAAATGGTGCTGGGGAGACTGAATAGCTATATGTAGAAAAATGAAACTAAACCCCTATCTCTTACCCTGCAGAAAGCTCAAATTGAAGTGGATGGAAGAGTTAGGAATTAGTCCAGAAACATTTCAACTGCTAGAAGAAGTCAACACATCATTTTAGAGGTGCAAGTACCAATGTCCTTAACAAGACCCCAAAGCACAAGAAATAAAACCAAGTACCAATAAGTTGGATGCCAATAAATTTAAAAGCTTCTGCACAGATAAGGGAACTAAAGCATGAAGAGAGAGCCTACAAAATGGAAGAAAATCTTGGCCAACTATCTGTCTGATAGGGGATTAATGTCCAGAATATACAAAGAACTCAAAAAACTTAACATCAAAATCAATCAATCAATCAATCCAACCAATAAATAGTCAGTGGTCAAGAATACAAACAATTTGAGTTTTCTCCATCCTTCTTTTCACTAGAGTGGCTACAGGTGTGTCAATTTTGTTTATTTTTTCAAAAATCCAGCTTTTGTTTTGTTAGTCAATTTTTTGGATTTTGTTCCTTTAGTTTCAATTTCATTAATTTCTGCCCTAATTTTAATTATTTCCTGTCTTCTACTACTTTTGGTGTTGGTTTCCACTTCTTTTTCTCGGGCTTTGAACTGTAATGTCAGGTTGTTTATTTGATGATTTTTTTCTTCTTTTAACGAATGAACTTCGTGCAATGAGCTGTCCTTTTTTGCATTGCCTTCATAGTGTCCCAGAGATTTTGGTAAGTTGTATCAGAGTTCTCATTTACTTCTAAGAATTTTTCTTAATCTCCTCCCTGATGTCTTCTGTTATCCATGCATCATTCAATAGTATATTGTTTAGTCTCCAGATGTTGGAGAATCTTCTCCTTTAAATTTTACCATTGATTTCTAATTTCATTCCATTATGAGCTGATAAAATGCAGGGTAGTATCTCTATTTTTTTTTTTTGTATTTCTAAGACTTGCTTTTTGGCATAACACATGATCTATTTTAGAGAAGGATCCATGTGCTACTGTGAAGAAAGTGTATTCACTCATTGATGGATAGAACATACTATATGTGTCAGTTATATTTAGAGGATCCAAAAAAACAGCACCAGAAAACACCTAGAATTAGTTAATGAATTCATCAAAGTAGCAGGATATAAAATCAATACCCATAAATCAAATGCATTTCTATATATCAGTGATGAATCCTCTGAAAAAGAAATTAGGAAAACTACCCCATTCACAATAGCGTCAAAAAAAAAAAAATACTTGGGAATCAACTTAACAAAGGAGATGAAAGACCTCTACAATAAAAACTACAGAACACTAAAGAAGAAAATTGAAGAAGACCTTAGAAGATGGAAAGATCTCCCATGATCTTAAAAAGACAAAACTAATATTGTCAAAATGGTCATACTACCCAAAGTGCTATACAGATTCCAAGCTATTCCAATTAAAATCCAAATGTCATTCTTTATACAAATGGAAAAAGCAATTGTGAAATTCATTTGGGAAAACAAGAGATTTAGAATAGCTAAAGCAATCCTTAACAAGAAGAGTTAAGCAGAAAGCATCACAGTACCAGATCTTAAAAGATACTACAAAGCTACAGTAACAAAAATGGCATGGTATTGGCACCAAAATATACATGTAGACCAATGGTACAGAATAGAAGACCCAAAGAAAAATCTACATAAATACAGTTATCTCATACTAGACAAGGGCACCAAAAACATACAATACAGAAAAGACAGCCTCTTCAACAAATGGTGCTGGGAAAACCAGAAATCCATATGCCAGTAACTACAATGGGTCTCCCACACCTGGAGGCTTATGAGTAATGAGTACTATTAAGGCTTATTTCAAATGTAAAAAACCTTGAGATAATGTACTAAATTGTTCAGAAGGTTGTTTTCTTAGTGAAATGCTACAGGATTTTCTTTAGCCATCCGGAGTTCCTGCCTTCGTCCCAGTGACGGTGAAAACAAAGGTGAAAGAATTTACAGTGTTGCTGAGAACTGGAGGAAACTTCGCCTGAGAACCCGAGGAGACTTCAGAGCTGTTGCTGTTTCTGCTACTACAACTTAAACTAGCTGCCTGCAGAACTTACCTGGACTGTGATTTACCTGGACTGTGAGTTAATCTATTGAGACACTGCTTTATCTGGACTGAGACAACAAACTGTAATCTACAACAAATTGTAACTCGGTATCTTTGCTAACGGTGTCATTGCTGGTATAATTTTTCCAAGGGCTTCTTGCATGGAGCCATCAATTGGCTTGGTATTGTAGCATTTTGTATCCTCCCTTTCTGTTTCTAGCAGGTTATTTATGGTGTTTCTGTAAAAAACACTATGGTCCTTATTTAAATTAAACAAAAGGGGGAAATGTTAAGGCCTGTAAACAAGTCAGATTGGCACCTGTTATTTTGCCAGAGAAATGTTAGAGTCTGTAAACAAGTCTGCATGGTGCCTGGCAAAATGCCAGAGGGAGTGGTTTGTGAAGTAACAAAAGCGAGCCATTAAGTGTGGAGATTCCTTATTGGTTGACTGCTGTATCTATTTTATGCTAATTAGATAAGCTGTGTAAAATGTATAAATATCGCTTAGGTCCTACAATAAACGGCTTCCATTCCTGCTGTATCAACATACACAAGTTATTCGTCACCCCCCGGTTATTTTGCTGCAGCCGGACTGCGGCACATAAAGCTCCTACAAAACAATATAGAGGAAGCAGTTTTTCCCAAATGGTAGGCAGAAAAAAATTGGACTTGATCCTGTCAGACAGAGAAAGCCAGGCTTCCCAAGTAATGACAGTTACTTGAACTTTAGTATAACATTTCCTTTAACAAGCTTTTACTTAGGACTCTCAAAATGTAAAATAACAAAAACACAACAATACAAAAGACACTGAGATGGGGGAAAATACCTCTCCTAACAAGGAGGATCAGCCACAGTGACCTGTGAGAATTACAATCATGCTCTTGACTATCTGAGCTGGCCTGTGGCCTGTGCAATGGACAAGCACAGACATCTCACATCACACACTCCCTGCTGCTGACAGTCATTACCTTTGCTGAGATTTGAGCTTTAAGGATGCTGTGCATTATTACATAAGTAATATCTTTGATGCACAATAGTGCTATATTTCGAGCAGACCCATCCAGGCTGATAGAATATTGTGCCAATACTACACATTCTCTCCATTGTGTTTATTCATTTATTTTCCAGGATACATTCCCTGAGTGCCTCCTGCTGTGGCAGCTAGAAGCTTTTACAAAATTTAAGGGACACATATTTTATCTATAGCTGCCCACTGCTATTGGCATTAAAACTCTAGTTACTGCCACATCACCAGGCTTTTCTCCTACTGGATTTATCAGAAGTCAGATTATTTACTGAATCATTTCCTCCTGGCCTCCACTTTCCCAGAGCATTCCAGAGGCTGAGAATCTAGCCAGCCCTAGAAGTCCAAAGGGGCCATTAGGGCATAAATCTTAATATAGAAAGCATCACTAAAATCAATGGGTTTTGGCAGGTTCTATCATATATCAAAGAATGCAGAAAACAGAAAAGAAGTAACCATGACCCTCTGTGACTTTATACCATAGTTCATTCACTTGTCACTCAAGCTAGTCCAAGAGTCAGGAAATATTCTTGCCTTATTCCTGAAATGACCATATATTACAGGTTTTTCTGGACAGTCTCAATTTCAAATATTCTGTCCTGTTCTCCCCGTAAGTGTACTTAGACTTTTCAAAATTGTGTCCTGATTTGGGGGTTGAGGAAATAATTTCTTCCTGATTTTTTTTTCCTCATCATATTCATAGTGAAATTGAGTTGTGTAAGTTTACATGACTTTCTTAAACTTACTAGGCCCTCAAAATGTCTCATTTGAAAAACAATGGAAATGCAAAGGATATGACTAAATCTGTTATACCTTTTAGTTTCCTTTTAGCAATAGAACTTATTTTTAGATTTATTTTTTAATTTTTAATATTGTTTTTGATTAAAAACTATAGCTGTATACATTTATGGGCTAAAATTTGGTATGATATATGTGATGATTAAATCAAATAATTAACATTTCCATCACCTCATTTGCAATCCATTTTTTCATGGTGAGACATTTGAAATTTATTCTATTGGTTATTTTTAAATAGAGAATACATTATTATTGACTGCAGCCATACTGCTTTGATCTTAAAACCTATTCCTTCTGACTATCTAAAACTTCATATCTTTTGATCAACAATTCCCACTTCCCTTCCTCCCTCTCTGTCCCCAGCCTCAGGTAACCAACACTCTATTCTCTACTTCTATGAACTCAACTTCATTAGACTTCACACATAATTAATATTGTGTGCTGTCTTTCTGCACCCAGCTTATTTCATTTAGTGAAAGATCCTCCAGATTCATCCATGTGGTTGCAAATGAAAAGATCCCCACCTCCTTTTAAAGGCTGAATTGTATTTCATTGTGTATATGATGCATACATTTTTCTTATCCATTCATCCATTTATGGACACTTTAGGTTTTCCATATTTTAGCTGTAGTGAATTACGTTACAATGAGCGTTACAGCAGAGGTATCCCTTTGACATACTGATTTCAGTTCAGGAGTAAGAACACTGGGTCATTCAGTAGTTCTATCCTTAATTTTTTGAGGAATCTACATATTGTTTTCCATAATGTCTATACCGATTTACATCCCCACCAACCATTTACTTTTCATCTGCATCATCTCCAATGCTTTCCTTTCATCTCTTGGTAAAAAGCACACTTATGCATTTTAAAATAGAATCATATATGTAACCACAGTTTGTAATACCAGCTGAATTAAAGATGTTCTAGTTAAATTGTGTGAGTCACCCACTCAAGCACATTAGATAGGTGTCTTCTAAAGCATTTCCTTTGAAATCTTAAATTCTGAAACATGCATCTTGAAAACATTTGGACTGATGATTTCTGAGTCCCCTTCCAACTCTAACAAATACAGTAGGACTCTGAAAGGTGTGCCAAGTTCAAAGGAATTGGGGCTTCAGGGGTGGGCACAGTGAGAGGAAATACAGAGGGTAGCAGGTTAGCTTCTCTAAAGTGCTGTTGTACATATTTACCAATGATTCTAATATATAACTGTTTCTGGTCCATTTTCCAGTGTATTGGATAACTAAGAAAATGGCTTGTGATTTACTTGGAAATGAAAAAGCAACATGAACTAGCGAAAAGTTCTTTGGGTATAAGGTCTGAGTTCTAGGCTTCGTTCTGCCACAAATTGTCTTGGCAAGTCATTTACTCTGTCTGGATTTCCACTTTTACAACTATAAAAATGTTCTTTTGTAATATTTGATAGGAGTGGTCTCTTCTAACTCCAGCAAATTGTATGATTTCAGTAAGAGATGTAAAAAATCTTATTAGGAGTTCAACCCCATTTCTAAACCTAAGGACAGGAAAAAAAAAACAACAATATGTGTGTTTCCTTTTTCTCATTTTCATCCCAACACAACTCTGAGCTCTGTTTCATTACTTTGTACATTCTGATCGCCCTTGCCCGAGGTTCAAGAGCTATAAACAGCAGTTTCACAGGGGAAAATAAGTAATTCTCTCACATTTGGTAGGAAGGTCAAGAGGAAAGAGAGCAGGTTTATAGTCAGGTAAGCTCGAGGCTCACATATTCACCTGCCACGTGGCAAGCGGGACTTGGGTGGTACTGACATTCTCCAAGGACCATTCCTAATCCGTAATCTTATTTAAAATGTTCACATCTAAAAAAGAAACATAATTTAGTAATATGAAGACAATCTTCAAAAAGATTCAGTAGCATCACAGGTTCACAGTGAACACATTAGTGGGAAAGCTCCAGATATTTCAGTTTTAATTACCCTTTGCTTTAGTCAGACCACAGCAACAACAAAAAATCCACGCCCTGCCCTACAATGCAGTCATCTCCCATCCATGCTCTTACTTTCTGTGGTTTCAGTTGTGGACAGTCAACCAAGGTCCAAAAATATTAAATGGAAAATCTCAGAAAAAAAAACAATTCATAAGTTTTAAATAATTTTATTAGAGCATATTAGTCTCATTGATATTTTATTATTAGTTATTATTATTTATCTCTAACTGTGCTTTATTTATAAATTAAAGTTTATCATAGGTATGTATGTGTAGTATGAAACAGTCCAGTCCTCTGAAGATTCAGGCATCCACTGAGGGATCCTAGAATGTAGCTCCCATGGATAAGATGGGACAATTGTAGCTGTGGACAGACATGACTCCGTTCCCTCTTCCTTTTTAATACTCTGAAGTACGTGTGCTTCTGACATTATACTTTGATAACAGACACTATTGTTAGCGACATTCCTCAGGGATTCTCATTCTTGCTTATAAATGATAAAGTCCAAGGAACAAAAACGGAAACTCAGAATTTATGTAACTGAAGGCTATTTTCCCACACGGCCATCTGCTGACATGAGGTACTTTAGGTTCATTCATAAAATTTCTCATGCAGAAGTCTAACATTTTAAACATAGGAAACACAGCACTCACGTATGTATGGAACTTTTTTTAAAAAAAAGTCCTCCATATACTCCTGGGCCCTATGACATCTTCATGCGACTACGAGCTTGCACAGCTGAAGCAGGCATAAAGCAGTGTTTCTCAAAAATCAATGTTCACATGAGTCATTTGGGAGACCTGGTCAAAATGGAGATTATAGCTTGGTAAGTCTGGGGAAAGATGGAGATGCTGTTTTCTAGCAAACTCTCAGGTGATACATATAGACATTGTGTTCTATAAACTACACTTAGAGTAGCAAGGCCTTGAAAATCAGCTGATTTTGAGACTCTGTGATTGTGTGGTTCATTATAAGATATTTTGATTAGGTAGGCTCTGTACATAGACTGCCTTGGGTTCAAATCTACCATCTCTCACTTACAATGGACATGACCTTGGGAAAGCTATGTGCTTCTCTGGGTCTTGCGTGTGTGTGTGTGTGTGTGTGTGTGTATGAAGCACCTTTAAATGTTAGTTGCTGGGACTGGGGGTTGTAGCTCAGTGGCAGAGCACTTGTCTAGCATGCATGAGGCACTGGGTTTGATACTCAGCACCACGTAAAAATAAACAAAAGCATTCTGTCCATCTACAACTAAAAAAAAATAATAATAATAATGTTAGTTGCTACTATTCCAAGCATC
This sequence comes from Callospermophilus lateralis, assembly GCF_048772815.1. Taxonomy (NCBI): domain Eukaryota; kingdom Metazoa; phylum Chordata; class Mammalia; order Rodentia; family Sciuridae; genus Callospermophilus; species Callospermophilus lateralis. The sequence goes on from NC_135306.1 coordinate 100,084,240, forward strand.
GATTTTTTTTAAAAGTAACATTGAGATAGAGTGAGGTATATGAGGTGTCTGAAAACCCCAGTTGAGGAATGCATGCTTATTTATGCTGCTGTATTCAGGAAATGATTTAAGGCAGCTGGTTGTTAATTGCTTTTCTCAAGTATCCATATCCATAACAGCTGGCATGAATATAAATATATAAATAGACACAAAAGTAATGAGAGACATGTATATTCGGAAAGTTGGGTATACCCCAGGTAAAGATTGAACTGTTAATATTGTTGACTGGCTAATCTCTGAGTCAGATGGAATTGATTAAAGTATAAACTTATTGTATTTAGCTCATTTTCTGAAATGTTTCATTCTTTGGATTCCAATTAGGGTTAGGATTTGAGATTGAGTTTCATTTCAGGATAAAGAGAGAAGCACTGCATGTGTTTTTTTCTGTTCTAGTCACTTAATTTTCTTGTCATTGAGATTAGATGAGGGATGTTGGCAAGACTCCACCACACACTGAATTACAAAGAACCCCTATGGGGTAAAATTCCAAACAAAAGATCCAAAGGACTCTGAAAGTTACCACATTTGGGGACTGAAGATGTGGGTGGCACAATCTAGGTTGTCTTTGGGAAGTTTGGGCTATGATCAACATTTCTATGTAAGTAAAATGTGGTGAATGTGGTTTCCCTGAACAAATATATAAGTTTATTTGAAGCAGCAGGACCTGGAGGCGAAAGCATAAGTCTTAGAAGCACTAAATCCCTTTACCAGTCCTGAACACTGATCTAAGACATGGTTACTTTTAAATCATTTCACCTCTCCAGTTCTTCCTGTGAAAAGCAAGGATTAAAGACGCCCATCTCACCTCAGCAAAGCTCTGGTACAAATTAATTATGGCTTATAAATGATTGCAAAGGACTATCTCCCAGAAATGTATATGACAAAGGGATGTTTACGTAACATGCATGCCCTGGTTGGAACACAAGTAAATGCCAGAGAAAATTGATGACAAATATTACAAGGCAAAGTATTTACTTTAGTACTGAGGGAGAGAAAGATGGCTATCCTATAGGCAAAGGATAGTTTAGCACACAGTTAATATAAATGTCTGATTTTAAAAAGTGGTATGTAGGTTCCAGGTGAAGGAGGGAGGGCTGTCATCTAAATTGACATAATTATATATAGTTGCCAAACATTTGTTCATTAATTCAATTTCTCTGAAAAACATTATTGAGAACCAGCAATGGGCCAAGCAGTGTTCTGTATGCTAGAAACACCTCAAATGAGACATTTATCATCTTTTATTTCAAGAAACTCACATTCCAGGGGTGGAGACAAATATGTGAAATACTGATCCCGGGTGGGTATCCTAAATGTTATGGCAGAATTATACACACAGGTGCTATAAGAACAAGGGAGATAGACACCTGCATCAATCTGACTCAGCTGAGAGCAAGGTTCTGGAGATGATGCTTGAGTTGAAGTATGAACCACAGTCTCCCTGATTGAGTGAGTTCAAGGTATGAAAACGCTGTCAGCCAGCCAAGTTCAGTGATAAAAAGGCTCCACCTCCATATGCATATAAACTTATGTGAGTTCTCTCTCCTGTAAGAGAGGTTGAGGTATGACTGGAAACTATTTGATATGGAACAGGGAAAGAGGTAACAGGGCATCAAGAGATCCTGGAGGTTTTCAGTTTATGGATTATGCATGCAGACTATGCTCCCTTTGGGACTCCTGTACGTATGTCCCTCTTCTTCCCCAAATAGAGGGGATTCGACTTTTCCTTTTTTGCATATTGGTCATCTCTGTAAGAGTTCAATTCAAAAAGAATTGTGACTAAAGAAGCCTTAATAACCACTGCCCAGTGAAAACTATTTTCCCCAACAAAGAAGGGGACCATCTGAGCAAAGATGCTCCTATTCTCCATTTCTGTGAGGTCCAGAGCCCTCCTGATTCTGCTAGACTGCCCAAGACCCTAAAGGTATATTACAGTGTTACCAAATGAGAACAATTTCATGCTTTATCCTCCAGGAGAGCACATGCACTTTATTTTGCTGATTGTCAATTTTGCCTCAAAGAAGTGAAAACCTGACATTCTAAGATATGGGAAGATTTGTTAGGAGGATGTTTTAAATGATGTTGGAAAGTAGCCATCTCCTCTGTCTATAAGAGGTGAGACCAGCTGTGGCTCCAAAGGCAGAGTGTTCTGATGCTTCTTTCCAGCTGTAGGTGCAAAACATGCTCAGGTAAGGAGCCCTTAGGTCCTCCAGGATACAGCTCCCAGTGAGGCTTTTGAGTCTTGAGTATCTGTCAGATCAGGAACTCATGCGCCATTCAGGGAGAAAGAGGAAAGGTTAGGTGGGGAGAGAGATAGAGAGAAAGCAAGAAACTCGCCAAAAGAGGAACGACACCAGAGAAGAGAAACACTAAGGGAAGTTTCGAAGTTGTCTCAATACCTAGAAAGGTAAACTGAAACTACTATTTGTAATGCTAGAAAACGAATCCCTCTGGAATAATAGCTGTGATCGACAAGAGAAAGGGAGAGAGCAAAGAGGAAGAAAGGGAGGTGGGAAGAGAGAACGAGATAGAGAGAAGGAGAAAGAGAGCGTGTAATTTCCCCCACCAAATTGCTTTTACTTAACAGTTTAGGTCAGTTTCAACTAGGTCACAAGGATGTGTGTATCTTCAGAATAAAGTCTTTAATCGGCTGATGGATATGAAAAAATAAATTACTGTGGCAAAATGTAATAAACGTTAAAGGGAAAATGATGAGAGTAATATAACTACATTGATTTAACTAGGATGATATAGAGGAATTGTCTGTTTTATAGGTTTCTAGATGTCTATTAGTGGCTCTGTATTAAGGAATGGGGCTGTTCTCTTGATATACTTAAGAGCTGTCAGTAATTCCTATTTCACAGTCCACTGCTTCAATTCAGAAAGTGTGTTCCAGCCCTTGGTGACCCCATCCGGGAGGCACTGGAGGGTGACCAGCTGCCAAAGGTTTGCGTTCAGGCAGCTATGCGGTAAGCAGCTGTATTATTCAAAATTGGACTGTGTTTAAGAGGAGCCAATCACTTCAGCCACCTCCTCGCTGCCCTGCCACCTTGCTGGACTGCAGTGTCATTTGTTTTAATCACTTGGTGTTGGGCTCATTATGTCCTGATCTTTTCTGGAGAGAGTAGACTTCTTGGTGGGTGGAAATGGTAATTGAGGACATTTAGGAAGCAGGCACCATGCCAGTCCCTGGGGGTATATGTCCCCCAGAGATAGGGCACCTTCCCAGGAGAAAGCAAGAGACATGAGCTTTAGGCAGAATGTCATTTTTCCACTATGATAATGTCACTGACCTATAAAAAGTATCCTACAGTTCCCCAATGGCCTGCCGAATTATGCCCAAATTATTATCAGGAAAAGAAGGAGAAAACTCATTTCTGGTCACTTTCAAGGCACCGCACACTGTGCTGAACACTCTCCAGTGTCAACTCATTTAATACTCACATTAGTGCTTTTTAAGCAGAATGTCATCTGTGAATCTCCTTATCAGAGCCCCAGCCTCGTGATATATCGTGCTTCTTCACACTAAGTCTCTTTAATAATCTGTTGCTTCCTCTTTCTGCTTCCTGTAGAGCCCACCTGGGCTTCTTGTCCACTGTTTAAGGGTAAATGCTACAAGGTCTAGGCCTCATTCAGCAGTAGCCGGCTGTTGTCCTGGGTCCAGGGACATGCTCACCTGAGCTCCAGGAACACTCTCAGCAAGAAATATTGTTGGACTGAGGCAGTGGTTCTCAACCAACAGTGATTTTTGCCCCCCAGGGAGATATTTAGCAATGTCTGGTTATACTTTTTTCCTGTTATGACTGGTGAGGGATGGGTACAAGTGGCATCAGCTGGGTACAAGACAGGATGCTGCTAAACATCAAACAATGCACAGAACAATTCCCCACAATGATGATTATTTAGCCTCGAATTTGTGTAGCATTGAGCTTGAGAAAACAAGACTCAGGTCATCACAAAAGGCTTTTTCTGATTTCTCCCATGGTATCATCTATTTTCTCCTTATTTTCCATGCTCTAGCCAGTCTGAACTAATTTCTGGCCCTGATTCCATCCCCAAAGATGTGATCCTTTCCCATTACCCATCCTCACTCCACTGCTGAGATCCTGGCCATTCTCCAAGCCCTGCCTCAAGCAGGGCTTCCTCTACTGCTTATGAATTGGGTTCATAGTGCCTCAGAGTCACAGCAGCTGAAACAAAGGTCTTTGTCCTTAAAAAAGCCAGTTTTTCAATTTCTGTCTGTTGTCTAGTTTCTTCTTTTACTATTAATGAGGGCTATCATTTATTCAGTTCCCATTACTTCATGGCACTGTGTTTTGTGAGATTTATTTTTAAAAGTTTATCATTTAATCTTTACACAGCCCTGCAAGATAAGTAGTATCTCCAGTGTAAAATCTCAGAACTGCTGCTCAGAGACACAGCATCACTTGTGTGGGGCAGCCTTTCACTCCTTGGATGAATTATTTATTCTTCAGGGGTAATAACTGGACAATCCCGGATTCAAAAAGGTATGTCTGATTCCAAACCTACAAACCTTCTTCCTACTCTGCAGCAGAAATTCGTAGTACCTGTATTTTAACAATGGATACTGCCTCTTTAAGCTGCTTAAAATAAGCCAAAATCCAAAGTGATCACTGGTGGCAATTTGGGAAAGCTCATTAGATAAGTAATCTGGGTATCCTATGCCAATCACCCCAATAGTTACAGGCCTGCAATGTGGATTTGGGGGCAGGGAAAACTCTTTTTTACCTCTTTCCTTGAGGGGAAGGTCATCGAACCTTCTTCCATGATTACAGCAAAGTGATCATAGGGATTGCCAGAGAGTTTCTAGTAAGAAAATGGCTGATGGTACAGAATTCTCTCTGTATATTAGTCGCCTATTGCTCATAAATAATGACTTTAAGAATTGTGTGTCACAGTTTCTGAGCCTCAGGGAACAGGAAGCTGCTTGCCCAGGAGGCTGCAGTCACCCTTACTCTTCCCTGGGGCCCCAGGGATTGTTTTCAAGGTGCTTCATCTGCTGGAGTGGCGAGTTGGTGCAGGGTACTGACTAGAGGTCTCAGTTCTTCTGTTTCTTGGGACCTCCCAGAGGGCTGCTCTAGTACCTTCATTACAGAGCAGCAGACTTGCTCCAGAGTGAGTGATCCAAGAGAAAGCAAGGGAGAGCCAGCTATGTATTTTATGCCCTCCTCTCCAAAGTTGCTCACACTAGTCTCCACTGGACAAAGAGGCCAGCTCTACTCAATGTGGGAGCAGAACACAAAAGGGCAAAAATCCCAAGAAGCAAGCATCATTGGGACCACATGACAGAACAGTTGAGAATCAGTGCATGACAAAGTTCAGACATAGGAAAAATCGCCTATGCTGCTGTGCCCACACCTGGACTTGAAGGGACACTGCTGTGTGAGACTGATATAGGGGGAGTCCATACCTAGAGTATCTGAGTAAGATTCAGAGTAAGATACAAAGTTTAAATTCTGTATATCACCAGTGTAACCCCATATCATGTACAACCACAAAAATTGAAGTTGTATGCCATGTATATATGATATGTCAAAATACATTCTAGTGTCATATATAACTAAAAAGAACAAATTAAAAAAAAATTAAACGAGTTTACATTCTACATCATTCTGGAATGTGGGGGTATTGTTTCAAGAGGTTGAAAGATTGAGTAGTCATAAAGATCGCTGAAGCCCTCAAGATAAATGAGCAAGTAAAGGGATTACAAATAGGACAAGAAAATGGGATCTACCAGCAGCAGCAGAAAAAAATATATTGTTGTTTTTCTTCCAGAGACATCCAAGAGGATTTAGGTAGTACGTGTGTCTCAACACAGAGACTACCTTGAACCCCAATACAAAGCAAGAGGATGATGGCCTGAGAAACCAGAATAGAGAGGCAAATCCTAGCAGAGCATTAGTGGTTCCATTGGATAGGGTAGGGGGATCGCCCCTTGAAATACTTAATCTACTTTGTGAGATTCCCCCGAAAGTTGAGAAACCAAGGTCAAAAGTAACTGTGTCATCAGTTCCACATGTCCACTATGGAAAGGGAAGGAAGAGTGTCTCCTCTCTGCATGATGGGACCCAGAACCCAGCCGTTCTCTGAGCAATAGGCACCGATGTCCTGTAAACCCAGTGTAAATATTTAACACATGGTTGTATTGTATTTTCTATTGATTAATCTCTTTGAAATAACTTTGAATCCAAAGCATCTTTCCACATTTAAAATGTTCCAAGGATTCTTATAAACGAAAAAGATGATGCTTGAAATTCTTTTTTAAAAAAAATAAATGACAGCAGAATGCATTACAATTCTTATTACACATATAGAACACAATTTTTCATACCTCTGTATATAAAGTATGTACACACCAATTCATGTCTTTATACATGTATTTTGGATAATGATGTCCATCACATTTCACCATCATTGCTAACCCCCAGCTCCCTCTCTTCCCTTCCCACTTTGCCCTATCTAGAATTTGTCTATTCCTCCCACGCTCCCCCTCCCTACCCCATTATGAATCAGCCTCCTTATATCAGAAAAAACATTCACCCTTTGTTTTTTGGGATTGGCTAACTTCACTTAGCATTATCTTCTCTAACTCCATCCATTTACCTGCTAATGCCATGATTTTATTCTCTTTTATTGCTGAGTAATATTCCATTGTGTATATATGCCACATTTTTTAATCCATTCATCTACTGAGGGGCATCTAGGTTGGATCCACAGTTTAGCTATTGTGAATTGTGCTGCTATAACCATTGATGTGGCTGTGTACCTGTAGTATGCTGTTTTTAAGACTTTTGGGTATAGACTGAGGAGACAGATAGCTGGGTCAAATGGTGGTTCCATTCCCAGTTTTCCAAGGAATCTCCATACTGCTTTCCATATTGGATGCACCAATTTGCAGTCCCATCAGCAATGTATGAGTGTGTCTTTTTCCCACATCCTGGACAACACTTATTGTTGTTTGTCTTCATAATAGCTGCCATTCTGACTGGAATGAGATGATATCTTAGTTTTGATTTGCATTTCTCTAATTGCGAGAGATGATGAACATTTTTCATATATTTGTTAATTGATTGTATATTCTCTTCTTAGAAGTGTCTGTTCATATCCTTGGCCCATTGGGTTATTTATTTATTTATTTTTGGTGCTTAGCTTTTTGAGTTCTTTTTTTTTTTACATACATGACAATAGTGGAATGCATTACAATCATTATTACCCATTTACAGCACAATTTTTCGTAACTCTGTATATAAAGTATGTTCATGCCTAATTATGCCATTATACATATACTCTCTTTTTTTGCATTATAATTCTTAATACACTTTTATACCACAATTTATCATATCTCTGTTTGTATATAAGGTATGTTGACACCAAATTCAAATCTTCATGCATGTATTTTGTATGATGATGACCATCTCCTTCCACCATCCTTGCTATTCCCCTTCTTTTCCCTCCTACCCCTCTTCCCTATCTAGAAATAATCTTCTTCCAATGCTCTCCCTCCCTATCCCACTTTGAGTCAGAGAAATCAGAGAAAACATTCGGCATTTGTTTTTTGGGGGGATTGGCTAACTTCACTTAGCATAATCTTCTCTAATGCCATCCATTTACCTGCAAATGCCATGATCTTGTTCTTTTTTAGTGCTGAGTAATATTCCATTGTGTATAAATGCCACATTTTGTTTTTTATCCATTCATCCACTGAAGGACATCTAGGTTGGCTCCACAGTTTAGCTATTGTGAATTGTGCTGCTATAATCACTGATGTGGCTGTGTCCCTGTAGTATGCTGTTTTTAGGCCCTTTGGGTATAGTCCAAAAAGAGGAATAACTGGGTCAAATGGTGGTTCCATTCCCAGATTTCCAAGGAATCTCCATACTGCTTTGCAAATTGGCTGCACCAATTTGTAGTCCCACCAACAGTGTATAAGTATGTCTTTTCCCGCACATCCTCGCCAACACTTGTTGTTGTTTGTCTTCATAATAGCTGTCATTCTGACTGGAGTGAGATGGTATCATAGAGTAGTTTTGATTTGCATTTCTCTGATTGCTAGAGATGATGAACATTTTTTTCATATATTTGTTGATTGATTGTATATCCTCTTCTGAGAAGTGTCTCTTCAGGTCCTTGGCCCATTTATTGATTGGGTTATTTATTTTTTGGTGTTTAGCTTGTTGAGTTCTTTATATACCCTAGAGATTAGTCCTCTATGTGATGTGTGAGGGGTAAAATTTGCTCCCAGGATGTAGGCTGTCTGTTCACCTCACAGATTGTTTCTTTTGATGAAAAGAAATCTTTCAGTTTTATTCCATCCCATTTATTGATTCTTGGTTTTAATTCTTGTGCTATAGGTGTCTTATTAAGGAAATTAGGGCCTAACCCCACATGATGGAGATTAGGGCCTACTTTTTCTTCTATTAGATACAGAGTCTCTGGTTTAATTCCTAGATCCTTGATCCATTTTGATTTAACTTTTTGTGCATGGTGAGTGATAGGGATTCAATTTCATTTTGTTGCATATGGATTTCCAGTTTTCCCAGCACCATTTGTTGAAGATGCTATCTTTTCCCCAATGCATGCATTTGGCACCTTTTTCAAATAAAGGATAGTTGTGATTTTGTGGGTTAGTCTCTGTGTCCTCTATTCTGCACCATTGGTCTACCAGCCTGTTTCGATGCCAATACCATGCTGTTTTTGTTACTATTGCTCTGTAGTATAGTTTAAGGTCTGGTATAGTGTACCACCTGTTTTACTCTTCCTGCTTAGAATTGCTTTAGCTATTCTGGGTCTCTTATTTTTCCAAATAAATTTCATGATTTTTTATTTTGTATTTCTATGAGGAATGCCATTGGGATTTTGATCAGAATTGCATTGAACCTGTATAGTGCTTTTGGTAGTATGGTCATTTTGATAATATTAATTCTGCCTATCCATGAGCAAGGTAGATCTTTCCATCTTCTAAGGTCTTCTTTGATTTCTCTCTTTAGGGTTCTGTAGTTTTCATTGTATAGATCTTTCACCTCTTTCATTAAGTTGATTCCCAAGTATTTAATTTTTTTGAGGTTATTGTAAATGTGGTAGTTTTCCTCGTTTTCCTTTCTGCGGATTTGTCACTTCAATTTGAGGGTATTGATTTTATATTCTGCTACTTTGCTGAATTTATTTGCTAATTCTAGAAGTTTTCTGGTGGAGTTTTTTTGGTCTTCTAAGTATAGAACTATATCATTAGCAAATAGTGCTAATTTAAGTTTTTCTTTTCCTATACATACATCTTTAATTCTTTCCTCTGTTTAATTGCTCTGGCCAGTGTTTCAAGAAATTTTTAAATAGAAGTGTTGAAAAGGGCATCCTTGTTTTGTTCCCGTTTTTAGAGGGAATGCCTTCAATTTTTCTATGTTTAAAATGATGTTGCCTTGGGGCTTAGTGTAGATAGCCTTTACGATGTTGTGATATGTTCCTGTTATCCCTAGTTTTTCTAACATTTTGAACATGAAGGGGTGCTGTATTTTGTCAAATGCTTTTTCTGCATCTATGGAGATGATCATATAATTTTTATCTTTGAGTCTATTGATGTAATAAATTACATTTATTGATTTCTGTATGTTGAACCAAACTTGCATCCCTGGGTTGAATCCACTTGATCATGGTGCACAATCTTTTAAATACGTTTTTGTATTTGATTTGCCAGAATTTTATTGAGAATTTTTGCATCTATGTTTATTAGAGATATTGGTTTAAAGTTTTCTTTCTTTGATGTGTCTTTGCCTGGTTTTGGAATCAGGGTGATATTGGCATCATAGAATGAGTTTGGAAGTGCTGCCTCTTTTTCTATTTCCTGAAATAAATTGAAGAGTATTGGTATTAGTTCTTCTTTAAAGGTCTTGTGGAACTCAGCTGTGTATCCATCCACTCCTGGGCTTTTCTTGGGTAGTCTTCTGATGGCATCTTCTATTTCATCACTTGATACTTGATATTGGTGTGTTAAATTGTGCATATCCTCCTGATTCAATCTGGGTAAATTGTATGACTTTTTAAAAATAATTTCTAATTATCCTCTGTATTTCTGTAGTGTCTGTTGTGATGATACCTTTTTCATCACGTATGCTGGTAACTTGAGTTTTCTCTCTCCTTCTCTTCATTAACATAGCTAAGGGTCTGTCAATTTTATTTATTTTTTCAAAGAACCAACTTTTTTGTTTTGTCAATTTTTTTGAGTTGTTTCTTTTGTTTCAATTTCATTGAATTCAGCTCTAATTTTAATTATTTCTTGCCTGCTACTGCTTTTTCTGTTGATTTGTTCTTCTTTTTCTAGGGCTTTGAGATGTAGTGTGAGGTCATTTATTGTTGACTCTTCTTTTAAGGAATAAACTCCATGCAATGAACTTTCCTCTTAAAACTGCTTTCATAGTGTCCCAGAGATTTCGATATGTGTGTCTAGGCTCTCATTTACCTCTAAGATTTTTTTAAATCTCCTCCTTGGTGTCTTCTGCAACCCATTGTTCATTTAGTAGTATATTGTTTAGTCTCCAGGTGTTGGAGTAATTTTTATTTTTTTATTCTCTCATTGATTTCCAATTTAATTCCATTATGATCTGATAAAATGCATGGTATTATCTTTGCTTTTATTGTATTTGCTAAGAGTTGCTTTGTGGCATATTATATGGTCTATTTTAGAGAAGGATCCAGTGCTGCTGAGAAGCAAGTGTATCTGCTTGATGCAGGTTGAAATAGTCTATATATGTGAGTTAAGTCTAAGTAATTGATTGTATTATTAAGTTCTATAGTTTCTTCATTCAACTTTTGTTTGGAAGATGTATCCAGTGGTAAGAGAGATGTTTTAAAGTCACCCAAGATTTTGTGTTGTGGTCAATTTGACTCTTGAACTTGAGACTTTGTTTGATGAACATAGCTGCACGATTGTTTGGGGCATATCTATTTATGATTGTTATGTCTTGTTGGTGTATTTTTCCCTTGAGCAGTTTGTAATGTCCATCTTTATCCCTTTTGATTAACTTTGGCTTGAAGTCTACTTTATTTGATACGAGAACAGAAATCCCTGCTTACTTCCACAGTCCATGTGAGTGGTATGATTTGTCCTTTCACCTTCAGTCTGTGTATGTCTTTTCCTATCAGATGAGTCTCCTGGAGGCAGCATATTGTTGGGTCTTTTTTTTTTTTTTTTAATCCAATCTCCTAGCCTATGTCTTTTGATTGGTGAGTTTAAGCAATGAACATTCAGGGTTATTATTGATACTTGGTTTGTATTCCCAGCAATAATTGCTTTATTTTTGTTATTTAACTTGACTTGATTTTCTTCTTTGATTAGTTTTTTCTTTAGGGTACTACCTCCCTCTGCTGATTTTCATTGTCATTTTTTGTTTCCTCTTCATGGAAAAAGCAAAGAAAACAGGGTTGTTGCTAGTTTTAGAGATCCATATCTTTCCTGCTTCTCTTCTTATCCAATAGGTGGGGTCGTCTATTGTAAGCTGGTGTCTCTTCCCTCAGGATGGTGAAGGCAACCAGGGTGGGAAGACTGGTCCTGGTGTAGGGTACCTGCAAGCGGGGAGTGCCACCTGCCAGTCCCTGCAGGGAGACTGCACCTCACGGGTCTGTTTTGGGGACTGCTATTATGATTTGAGCACCCGGTGCTATGTCCCTATCTTGCCTGGAGATTTCCCAGTTCCTGGTCTCTCTGTTAGGCTCCAAAGTTTATCTCCCTCTCCCTTAGCTGTTCTGCATTGAGGAACCTCTCACATCAGGACTCTCATGGGCGGCTCCCTGGTTGCACTGCACACCTATGTTGGGCAGCTACTGTGTTGGATTACCACCGCTGGGGGCAGGGGAGGTTGGAAAGCTGTTATCTGGCCGCTGGAGATCTGATCTGGGAGCTGCCCCCACCTAATATAATGAGAATGTTGAGGTAAGATGGAGGCGGTCTGCTTTCAGCGCAGGGGTGTCTGGTGAGGTGGGGGGAGTCAGGTGATCACGTCATGCTGTGGGTAGGTAGCTGCTTAGTGACCTGCGTTTGAGCAGAGTGAAGTCCTGGTGATCTGTAGATGTGTTGATAGGTGATTCTGCTACGGTGCTCCCGAGCCTTGCGTGGGCTAGAACTTTGGGCTGGAACTCCAGGCTTTGGGTCCTACTCCAATACTGAGGCCTGTAGCCCTGCGCAGGGTCACAGCACTGGTGATTTCTGCAAAGAGAAGCTGTATAGGGGTCTTCTAACACTCTCAGAGATGCAGTATTCTAAATAGGTGAGATCTGGATCATGAATGCTATTTCAAAGTGACTTGACTGATGCCAGGAAAATGATGGCCAGGAAAATGATGTCATGTGCTGCTTCATGCTTTGGTCAATGATGGACCACATATAAGAAAACCATCCCACAATAAAGCTGAAAATTTTCTGTCATTTAGTGACATCCTAGCCATCATAAGTTATCTGAATGCATACTCAAATGTTGTGATGGAAACAAATCTACTCAACTGCCAGCATAAAATTACAGCATACACATAAAAGTACAGCACATACAATTATGTAGAATACAAAATACTTGATAATAAAAAACTTTGTTACTGATTTATGTGTTGACTATTCTTTACCTTTATTAGTTATGATGCATTTCTTCTCCACATATATAAAAGTTTGCTCTAAAAGAGCATGTCATGTTTTTCCACTAGAAACTTCATATATCTTGTGCCTACTACCTCTCTTGATTGTGTCCTTTTCTTTTGTGTTGATTTAATCTTGTGTTGTTTTGTTCATCACACCACATAGGTATGTATCATATAGCCTAGCTATGTATTAGGTGTCATAGTTTAGGTATGAGTTTTCCCAAATGCTCATATGTGAGACAATGCAAGAATGTTCAGGGGGGAAATGATTAGATTATGAGAGTCATAACCTAACCGGTGGATTAATAGACTTAAATGAATTGACTAGGTGGTGACTGTAGGCTGGTAAGGTGTATCTGGGGAGGTAGTCATCGGCGGTGTTCTTTGGGATTTATATTTTTTCCCTGTTGAGTGGAGCTCTCTCTTTGCTTCCTGGCTGGCACAAACTGCACTGCTTTCTTCCACCTTGCCCTTCCACCATGATGTTCTTTCTCATTTGGGGCCCAGAGTTATGGAGTCAGCCAACCATAAACAGAACCTCTAAAACCATGAGCCAAAATAAAGTTTTCCTCCTTTAAGTTGTTCTTGTTGGTATATTGGTCACAGCAAAGCAATGCTGACCAAAACAGTATGCCATATCATCTAGGCATGTGTAAGTATACTTTGTGATGTTCACAGAGGCCAAAATGACTGAACAAGGCATTTCTAAGAATATAGCCACATCATTAAGTGGTATATGATTCTTAACTTGCTTTTGATAGACATTAGTTACCATTAAATTAGAGTCAGTCAGTGTGTGTGTGTGTGGGTGTGTGTGTGTTTCTGGGGATCAAACCCTAGCACTGCACACACTAGGCAAATGCTCTAGCACTGAAATATATATCCCCAGCTAGAATCAGTAAATGTTGTTTATAAACTATTGCCTATTTTGACATTAGTTTTGTTTTAACTATTTAACAAGCTTCTCAAGGTATGAAAATGGATGTTTTAATATAAATAAGCATGGAAGTAGAGCAATCATTTTATGTCTCAAGAAAAATATACTCTAGGTACTAGTTTGGATCACATTGAAGTTACCCACTCCCACCCCCTGGTAGCTACATAGCTAAATTGCAGATAACTGAAAGGGAAATAATCTTTGACACTGAAACTGCAAAAAAATAACCATAGGACAAGTCCTCTATATGAGTCTAAATGGCCAACATCCAACCTGTAGGGTTCTATGTGAAACAGAAAAATCAGAAGCATGATTTTCTAGGTTCTTTTAATGATAAAAAGAGATTGGAATTGAGCTTATCAAATATTGTGATTGGCTTAGCTCATCTGTGTTCAGATCTATCTGGCTGTGCCTGCTGGAGCTCACCATCCAAAGCCTTTTCCAAAATAAACCAGTCTTCTATATCTGTCATTAACAGGGTTTTGGTGTCCCTTGAAACATATCAAGAGAAGAACTTTCCTAGTTTCTTTGCAATGTCTTTAGCAGATTGGGTTTCAAAACTGAGAAAACAGAGCTATAATACCTCACTCTGCACACTTTGTGCTTATAGCCAGTCACAGGCCTCGATATTAATAGATTTTTCTACTCCAAGTGTTCTTACTTGAGTGACTGAATGTTAAACTGATGAAAGGAAAGTAGAAATTACTACTCACACATGTTCTTGTGGACAGCTATTGCTCTTCCATGCCATTTTTTTAGACTCTTAGTTATCCGTTACCTCTGTCTTGCTGGAGAGTGAGTACTGAATTAAGATGTTGACAACAAAAGGAAGAGCTCTTGAGGTCTGGAAAATTTCTTCCTCCATTGCCCAACTCATACCAAAACTCCATTCTTGAATGTACTCCTTTGACTAGCTCAGGACTACTTTTAACCCTGAACCTGCTTTCCCGACCCAGGAAGCTGCAGCACCCAAATTTTACTTAACACCATCCAAACTGCTAAACACAAGATATCCAGGTTCAATTGTGATTATATAATGCTTTTGTTCACCCTGCTCCCCAAGGCAATGTTTTATAGACAATACACAGATTAAAGTCACCTGAAATTTTGCAAATTAAGCATGCCTGAGACTCTGTTCCCCTCTTTCCAGAGACATACAAACTGAAACTCTAAGGGTGTGGCTCAGAATATGCATCTCATTAAAAGTCTCTAAGGTATTCTGATGCACAACCCTACCTACCATCTTGCTGTAGGAAAAATCTTTGTTTTCAGAGGTTTGGAGCAGGCAGCATGGCTTTTCTGCTCCCCTCATGTGCCTATGCACAGTGCTGCATACAGTTCTTCCTCAAAGAAGATGCAACCATACTTAATCCTTTCTCAGGCATTTCCTTGTTCCAATCATTCTTTTCATTCCCTACCAAGTCAATGTACTAGTCAGGCTATACTTATAAGACTGGGTCAGAATAGAACATCAGATAATTGTGTTAAAAATAAAAGACATAAATCAGGTGCTGGGATTATGACTCAGTGGCAGAGTATTTGCCTTGCACGTGTGAGGCACTGGGTTCGATCCTCAGCACCACATAAAAAAAGAAAAAGAAGTAAATAAAATAAATGTATTTTAAAAATATAAAAATAAATAACTAAAAGACATAAATCAGAGATTAAAAAAGAGAAACATTACAATGGACACTGCAGAAATATAAAAGATCATTAGAGATTATTATGAACAGCTATATTCCCACATATTTGATAATCTAGAAGAAATTCCTAGACACATAACCTTACCAAGACTAAATTATGAAGAAATAGAAAACTTGAAAACACCAATAATAAGTAATGAGATTGAATCAATAGCAACAAAACAAAACAAAAAACCATCAATCAAGAAAAGCTCAGGACCAAATGATTTCACTGCTGGATTCTATCATACATTTAAAGAATCCATACCAATCTCCTTAAGTCATTCCAAAACATAGAAAGGAAAGAATTCTTCCTAACACATTCTATGAGGACAGTATTACCCTGATACCAGATAATGACTGAATAAAAAAAAACACAGGAAAATATTCTTTATGACCATATATGCCAAAATCCTCAACAAAATATTAGCAAACTGAATCCAATAGCACATTAAAAGATTATTCACCACAATCAAGTGGGATTCATCCCAGATATTCAAGGATGGTTCAAAATACATAAATCAATAGACATAATATAGTACATCAATAGAATGAAGGGCAAAACTACATTGTCATCTCAATTGGCTTTTAATAAAATTCAACATCTCTTCATGAATAAAATGCTGAATGAATTAGGAATACAAGGAATGTAACTTAACATAATAAAACCCATTTATAATAAGCCAAATAGCTTATAGTATATTGAATGAAGAAAAGGTGAAAGTTTTCTAGATCTGGATAATACAAGGAGGTCCACTTTCACTACTTTTATTCCATATGGTACTAGAAATCTTAGAACAATTGGGAAAGAAAAAGAAATAAAGGCATCTAAATTACAAAGCCGGAGATAGTATGTCACTTGACTTTAAAGCATGCTACAGAGCTGTGTAAAAATACTGCATTGGGATTCAAACAGAGATATACACAAGTAGAACGGAACAGAGATCACAGAGTAAACCAACACAACTGATTTTTGACAAAGGTGCTAAGAAGACACATTGAATAAAGGAAAGTTTATTCAATAAATGGTGTTGGGAAAATTGGGTACATGCAAAAGAATGAAGTTAGACCCTATCTCCTCAGCTCAAAAGATCCCCTGGAAGTAGATTAAGGATTTAAGTATAAGATCTGAAACTATGCAACTACTAGAGGAAAACAGAGGAAATGCTTCAGGACATGGGAATGGACAAGGATTTTTTGAACAAGATTCCAAACGCATAGAAAACAAAAGAAAAAATAGACAAATGGACTACATCAAACTAAAATGCTTCTGCACAGCAAAGAAGATTCTCCATAGAATGAAGGGACAGCCTACAAATGAGAGAAAGGGTTTGTAGTATATACACATCTGACAAGGGGTTTATATTCCAGAATATGTAAGGAACTCCAAAACCCCAACAATGGACTTCTGATTTTAAAATGGACTATAGCTATAAATAAACATTTCTCAAAAGAAGACATACAAATACCCAACAGGTATGTAAAAAAATGTTCAATATCACTAATATCAGAGAAATGGAAATCAAAACCTTGAGACATTACTTCATCCCAGGAAGAATGGCTAATATAAAAAGAACCAAAGATAAGTGCTAGTGAAGATGGGCAGGATATCACTAATATCAGAGAAATGGAAATCAAAACCTTGAGACATTACTTCATCCCAGGAAGAATGGCTAATATAAAAAGAACCAAAGATAAGTGCTAGTGAAGATGGGCAGGAAAAGGAATACTTAGACACTGTTGGAAGTGTGAATTAGTGCAGCTATATGGAGAAAAGTAGGGAGGTTCCTCAGACAATTAAAAATATAACTCCCATATGCTCCAGCAACTTCACTACTAGGTATATATCTAAAGGAAATGAAATAAGTATGTCAAAGAGACATCTGCTCTCCCATGTTCATTGCCACACTATGCACAAAAGCAAAGAAATGGAAACAACCTAAGTATCCATTAACTGATGAGTGGATACAGAAAAGATGACACATGCACAAAATGAAACACTATTCAGTTATAAAAAGAAGGGAATTCTGTTTTTTGCAATAACATATATGGAACTAAAGAGCATTATGCAAAACAATATAGGGAAGTACTACATGATGTCACTCATTTGTGGAGTCTATAAAAGTTGATCTCATAGTATTGAGACTAGGGAATATAAAGGGTGTGATTGGATCAATGGGTACTAACTTATAGTTAGGAGTAAAAAGCTCTGGGGTACTATTATAACATATGGAGACTATAGATAGCATTTACTGTCTATTTATTTACTGTGTATTTCAAATACCTACAAGAAAGATTTTGGAAGTTTTCACAACAAAGAACTGATAAAGGACAAGATAAACATATTTAACATGATTTAAACATTATGTAATATATACTTGTATCAAACATAACTTGCAACTTTTATGTTTCTTTGTATAATTTTTTTAAAAAAATAAAATATTATATAAAACACGACTAAATAAAAAGTTACACAATGAGGTGATACATCTCCAGAATTATAGAGTAACTAGGTGGGACATTTGTTAAAATTACCTAATTGAAGGTTTTCAAGCCGCATTGTACTATAGTAGCAATTCTCAAAATGTGGTCCACAGAACCCCAGAGTCCCTGAGATTTTCCTAAAACTGCTTAGATATTATTTGCCCCATTAATTGTGTTGACATTTGCATCAATAGGTCAAAAGCAAAGTTGATATCCTAACAAGAATTATGGCCCTGGTCTAAACTGCACCAGGAGTCCCTGATTCTTCAATACCATACTCTTGCAGAAAAACTTGAAAAGCTGGTTTCACATAAGACTAAATTTAAAAGAAAGTAGAATTTATTAATTTTATTAAACATTTATCATTATTATATAAATGTCTTTTTAAAAAAGCATTATATTAAGAAAATGGGCAATATACACAAAGTAATTACTTAGCATAACCAAAGTGTGATTTTTTTTCCTCAAAGAAACATTTGGACAACTGCTTGTGGTAAGGACTGAGCAAGGATATTTTTTCATAAAAACACCATTTTTCTTGAAAGAATGATGAATGGACAAACTATGGTTGTTCAAACTTGAATATTTGACCTTTAAAAAAAAACAAAAACAAAAACAAATGGAGCAAGTCTGTCATCTCAAGGAAAATTGACAACATTGGCTACCAATGACAAAAGCATAGCATTCAAAAGAAAACAGAATTTTAGAAAAGTTTAATAGTTCACCAGTATCTTACTATACCCCAAATACGAATGAATCTGTCTTTTGGTTGTTTCACAATGAAATGTGCCAACATTTAGAATATCTAAATAAGTCAACAAAATGGTATTTAAATAAACAATGTACAATGTCATAATATCATGCATGGGTAATATATTTCTTCAAAGTACAAAGTATATGACAGACCTATCGATTTTTTAAAAATTTTTAATTGACATGTAATAATTGGCATATATACAGAGAAAGCCTGTGATGTTTCTATACTTATATAAAATGTGTAATAATCAAATAAAGGTAATTGGCATATTCATCATCTCAAATATTTCCCATTTTTGTGGTGAGAACTTTCTGTTTTAAAATATGCAATATACTTTTGTTTGAGGCACCATAATGGGCAAAGGGAATGTGATATCCATCACAATGGAATAATTCAGCTACACACACACACACACACACACACACACACACACAAGAAATGCTGTCAATTACAGCAACATGGATAAGCCTGGTGGACATTATGTTAACTAAAATAATCCAGGCTCAGAATGACAAACATTGCATGATCTTAACTCACATGTGGAATCTAAAAATGTTGATCTGATAAAAGAAGAAGTAGAACCGTGATTACCAGAGCCTGGAGAGTATATAGAGAAGAGGGAGATGAGGAGAGATTGGGTAATAACAATAGAGTTACAAAGAGTAGGGACAAAATTCATGGATTTTAATGTAACAGATTAAGGTAGATTCATTCATGGACAAGATTTGAGATTCTATATCTAACTAACTTTTGAAAAAACTATTTTTTGAAAATCTACAATTTCTAAAGCTATAAAAAATGTTTCATTTTATCTACAGAGCTTGTGATTGAATGTAAAAGAAAATATGAGACTGTTGTCTTCTACTAAAAGTAGTATTAAAGAGATTTGCAAAAGAATAAATGTAGTCTATTCTCTAAATGTCCTCAATTTACTGATGTATCATTTAAAACATGACCATCCAAAAGCAAACAGGATGTTTCAGATATGATTTATCAACATGAAAGAGGATTGTCATCTTCTTTTTTCTAAGATTCCTTTAAGATGTGTTAGTTCCATCTAAAAATAGGTTTCTGTTTATATTTCCCTTGTGACATTAGAGTTCAACACCTTTCTGTTGCTACTCTTTTGAATTTATTCTTTTTAGTTACACATGATAGTAGGGTATATTTTGACATTTATACAAACATGTAATTATTCTAATTAGGATCCCACCATCTTATGGTTATACATGATATAGATATTCACCATGATGTATTCACATATGAACAAAGAAAAGTTATTTCAGATTCAGTCTACTGTCTTTCCTATTCCTATATACCCTCCTTTCCCTTCATTTCCTTTGTCTAATCCACTAAACTTCTATTCTTCCCCTCTCCCCACCCCTTATTGTGAGTTAGCATTCACATATCAGAGGGAACATTTAACTTTTGTTTGTTTGTTTGTTTTTTGGATTGGCTTGTTTCACTCAGCATGATAGTCTTCAGATCCACCCATTTACTGGCAAATGGAATAAAGTCATTCAATGACTAAGTAATATTCCATTATATTTGCTTTATGTATTTATCTATTGAAGGGCAACTAGGTTGGACCTATAGCTTAGCTATTACAAAGATGATGGACTAGAGGAGGTTGCTTTCTAAGCTACTCAATGGTGTGAGACCAGGAAAGCAGACAAACAGCTTCTCTTAGAGGTAAGTGAAAAGAGAAGCTTTTATGGGCTAATCTTTTGTTTTTTTCCATAGGTCCCTAATTAAACCTTATCTCACTAAGTGATGTTATATTTTTGTACTATATGGAACCTTAAGCTCACATCTCATCTGTTAGACCTTATCTTACTACAATTGACATGCTGATATCACTAATTTAAATCTCTTTGGATATCAGTTCTATTTATGCACTGCATCTTCTAACTTTCTAATGTGTAGTAGCCACTAATTCAATGTTTATCCAAGTCACCAATAAAAAATATTTCACAGGATAAAAATCTTTAATGCTCTATAAAAACCTATCTTCTATATGAGCTGAGCTAAAGCATGCAACATTTTCTGAATTTATTAAAAAACTTTTATTAGTTTGGAAAAATTAAATATATATATATATATATATATATATATATATATATATACTTATTGCCTGTGTTCCAGCATTTCCTACTGTTCTCCAGAATTCCTTAAAGATTTCTGATCATGTTTACTGAATTTGTGATCTCCTTTTCATAAATCACTGTTTTGCCTAAGATACAAGGCAGCCATGCACTCTTACAAATCTCTTTGTAGCTTTTGTTTCCCTCTTAAAATTAGTGAGTCTGCCACTTTCAGCATAGAGATCATTTTTGTTTTTAGAAAACAGGTAATCTGAGAACTAAGAGTTGTGAAGTTTTGCCTCTGTTGGATATGACAGCATTCTACTATGAAACCAAATGGGTCTGTTCCAAAGAGATGCCACTGACGCCAGTTCATTTTGCAATTCAGCCTTTCTACATTTACGGATGCCAACTTTTTCTGCTCATCCCCAGTTATTTTCTTTATTTCCATGTTTGTTTGGAGAGCTCTCTGAGCAACAACACTGATTCCGAGGGCCTTTTTTTTTTTTTCTTTTTGTCTTAACAGAATCCCTTGCAATTTTGCCTCGTGTATTCTGCTATAAAATCATGTCTATTTTTAACGTGAATGCTTTGGTAGCTTCCTTCTACAAACTTAGAATTCTCCTCTGACTCAGCCTAACTTTCTATTCTCTGGACATTAAAGATGCCAGAATGGCATGCATTGTCACTTTCTCCTAAATTCCTATCAATTCCATGTCACCAGCAAATTCTTGTAGGTCTGTGCTATATAGTAGCCATATCATGTGTTGGTACTTGTATTTTACAGAGAATTACCAAAACTGTAAATGGTTGTCTACATTTTCTCTTGTCAAGAAGTCATGTTTGTTAGTTTAGTTCCTGGATTAAAAAAAAAAAAATGCTACCCACTGCTTGTGTCTGGCCAGGCAATTTATAATCTATTCCCAAAAATATATCCCTCAATTACTTTCTCTTCTTATTCTTCTTAGAACTCACAGCCATGAAGTTTCCATTCTCAGCTTCTTGCATTTCCAGGAGAGTGTATCTTCTTGGAATAAATAATCACCTCGGATGTCCCCACACCCTGTGCCTTATGGGATCTTCTTTTTTCATCATGGTTCTTCAGTCTTGCATCCCATATCACTACAATCTTTGGACACATTTGATAACCTTGTATTTTGTCACCAAATACTGTAATGTCTATTCTCCTTGTTACTTACCCAATTCTCCACATCCATGTCTATGTCCCTGAGGTCATGGGCAGTATTCTCAAACCCTTTTTTTTCATGTGAAGTGCTCCTTCCCCAGCACTGGCCCTCAGTTATCCCTACCCTTCATATCAACTGTTTGGTTTGGGAATGTCTGTTAGTACTGGAATTTAAAAAATGCGGTCAGAATGCAAGGGCCCTTTTCTAGTCTTATTATGACTTCTTCATCAGATTTGAGGATCTTTTACCAGAATTTCTAGTTTAGAAATGAGAGCTAGCATGGAGGTCGAGAGGACAGGCAGTATCTACATAAATGGCACAGGGCCTGCGAGGGGATGGGTAGACCCATGAGGGCTCTTGCTAATCATCACAAATGTGTCTTTAAATATTGAGATCTAGGTGGCTCTGTTGAAATAGCCCTCCTGTCATTAGTGCTGCAACGTCAGTGCCAGAAGAGAACATTTCTTAGCATTTCATTAACATGAATCGGGCCTCTGTGGCTGGGAATTGTAGGTGAACAACCCAGCATATGAAACCCTTTCTCCAAAATGACCCATTCTTCCAGGACTGTAGAGGGGCACAGCTGGCCCGTTATTGCAGCACTCTTATTACTGTTGCCATCACCATCAGCATCTCAAATTGACTAATTATTCGCAGGCTATGAGGCATAAGTGATGTTCCTGTCTGGAAGATTTGATAAAACAGAGTCACCAGCAAGAGCATGTTTTCAGGGCTGCCGTTGCTAGACGATAGAAATATCTCATGAAGTCCTGCGAGTGTGCTGTAATTATTAAATGGGTTCCTAGTAATTTATCTCCCAATGGCCCCCAGTAACTTGTGAGCCCCTGATACTTTTGCAGATCAGCAGCTGTGGCCTTTTCTGACAAGCACCCAGCATGGTTTCCATACAGTCAGGATGCGGTGCATTTGCCACATGGATCAACACCACAGATTCCATGAAGCGGTGCTTGCCATCCTGTTTCCTACCTATCTTTGGTGTCCTCCTTTCCCTGTTTTCATCTTCAGACTTCTCCAGGCATTTTGCAAGGAACCTACTAAGTGGCCCAAAGTAGGGAGGATTTATGCAAGTCTTTGGCCTCTCTCCCTACTGTGAGCTTGGAAGTCAGAGTGAATAACCCTGTGGGCTCAGAGAAACATGTACACATAAGGTATTATTCTCTTTAATAAGGAGATCCAGTTAAGGATAGTAATTTGATCATATAATTCAGGGACTGATTTCAAACTCGACCCCTTCATAATCCATGCTTGGTGACAAATTCGTACCCCTTTCACTTTCTCTTTTCTCCTGGAAAAATAGTTCATAGTCTTCCTTCCCTTTTTGCATCCTTCCTTCTTCCTTCTTCATTTACTACCTTCTTTCCTTTCTTCTTTCGTTTCCACTCTAGTTCTTGCCATTCTATACAGTAAGGGTAACTTTTGATCCTCCACTTAAAACCATGAGATACTTTCCCAGAAAAATTTATTTTTATGCCTATGCAAACATTTTCATGAAAGAATGTTTGATGTAAAATCCCCTCCTGTCTGTTCAGGGACTCCCTTAGGATTCAATGGGCCAGACATTTTAAGGACACCTCTGTGGGATTCTCAGCATCTGACAATGAGGGAAAGTCATATATTTCTAGAAGGAAGGAAAGAGGGGGACAAAAACAGATACTTGCCAATTTTTTTTTTAAAAAATCATGTTTATTGAGGTATAATTTACATACGGAAAATTCACTCCTTTAAGTGTGCATTTAAAGTGTAACTGGTATTGCAAAGAAGATACAGTTTCCAAACCTGAGTGCCCTGTGTTGGTTGTTTCCCTCTTCTTACACCCTATTCCTGACAGCTATTGATCTCAGTTTTTGTCTCCAAAGTTTTGTCTTTTCTAGAATGTCATGTAAATTAATCCATCAAGTACATAGCCTTCTGTGGTGGGTTTAATTCATTTCAACTCACTAATCATGATCCTTTTATATCTTTTCCTTTAGAAGAGGAAAAGCTGATTATTATAAAGAATGACACCCCTTGCCTGTTCTCTTATGGATTAATAGTTCATTTCTTTTAACTACTGAGAAGCATTCCATTGTCAGGATGTTTCACAATGAGTTAACTTTTTAATTTAAGAATGCACTTAATGTTTATATCTATTATTCCTTTTTGCATCTAAATACAGGCACAAATAGAAGTAGGAAGTCCTTTAGCATTCTTCAGAAAGACTTCCTCACCTGCCCTGCCCCCCAGCAGATGGAGTATAACTGGCTTTGATTCAAATAACATTTATCAGGAACCTATTATGTGCTGAAAGTAACACTAAGCTTCTTTTTAGTTAGCCTTGGAAACTTCCTACGGAGTAGAAATTATCTTCGCCATTTTATTAGTTGAGGAAACAGAGAGATTAGCTAAAGCTTAAGGCACAAACAAGTGGAAGAACCCAAGTTCTCCAACTCAGTCCAATTTATTTTTTCTGAAATATTCAGAATCCCTCAACCAACTTTGACCATTGTCTTAAGATGGGCAAGAGATGGAAGGAACCAAATCAGAAGCATAATAAGATAGACACAGTGAGTGACTATATTCCATGTACAGTCCCTCTCCAATCCATCCACACCACCCAACTCCCTACCCCACCAGTCAGCACTTAACCATAGCCTGAGCTGGATAAGGTGAGCGATCCCTAGACACCGCCAGAAACAAGTTCAGATATTTCACAGAAAGCCAGAAAGAGAAAAAAAAAAAGTCTTTTCCTTTAAATCTCGTGGGGAGCATCTTCTTGGGCCCTCTCTAGTTCAAACAGGATAATCTTGAGTCAATTATTCAGCTCATTTAAGTCCTCGATGGGGCACAATAGATTCCCACTCTCCCTATTTCCCAAAACAGTCAGAGGTGTTGGGATGCAGGCAGGATTATGTGTCTGAGAAGCAGTGGAGCTCAGGATAAAATATACTCCTTCCCCCCTCACTCCTATGGCCTGAAGGTTAACATTCAACAATCCCAGGGTCTAAGAAATTGCCTCCTTTGCCTGAATTAAATGAAATCTAATGAAACAGAAATCCAGGTCAGTGTAGTTCACCATCAAACCTTCAGCCCCTGCATTGCTGGCAGCTCTCCTTGTAATAATTAAACAGAAAGTCGTAGGCAGGCAACAGTGAAATCCATTGCTAATCTTGCCCCTCATCAGCCTATCTTCCTAAATGTTCCTTAATTAAGGTTTCTAAATGCTCTGCATTCCCTCAGCACCCAGGGTACCAGAATGAAGCCGACTGCTTTGGGGATGCCTGGCAACCAGAGGTGGAAGGTCTTCTAGGTGTATTTCTCATCCAGGACATTTAAAATCAAAGATGAAATTCAATAAGTGGAAATGCATGTGAGGAATGAGCAGGGGTGTAGGGACAGAGAAGGTTGGGAGGAGATTTATTTATTTCTTTTCCTGTGGTATTTCACTTTAAGGATTCTGAAGGCATATCGCTGGCTTTATCACGGCTTCTCCAACACACCAGGGAGTGAATGAAACAGCTGTCACATTTAAACACACACAGCGGTAATCCTCCACTGAGCACCATGCCAGGACAGAACAGAAAATCTATCAACACTTACAATGCATTCTATTTATTTAGCAACTCGTCCCCTTTTACCAAAAGTTTCATCTGCGAGGTTGAATCTGGGGCCACATGCCACTGGTGGCTTTTGATGGTTTGGCAGCTACTGAGGGAGGGAAGGTGGGAAGTGGTCAGATTCCACTAAGGAGGGGGTGAAGATGTTAAAAGCACAGGGTTTGGATTTTAGGTGTACAGCGGAGTACAGCTACAAATCCTTCGCATCCAGAGGCAAAAGGCAGGTGAGAAATTTCCCGAGAGCCCCTATTTTCACTTCCTTTTCTTCCCCAGTGAAGATCGGATCTCCATTTCTCTGTCCATTGGCCCATTTTGATGACGCATGCCCATCAGCAGGGGCCTATGAGGAAAAGAAAGTTGCTCCATTGGGACATAAAGCAAATGCCCGGCCAGATAGTATTCAGGTAGAACATTCTGGCGAGAACCGCTGAAATGCTGCTATGTCAAATAGTATCTACATTTTAACTTACTAAAGCAAGTCAGTGTTTACTTATTGATTATGGCACATTAAACAATGAGGGATTTTTGAAATCATGTATGTTATTCTCTAAGGAAACCAAGGCCCAGAGAAGTTGTGATTGTTCAAAAGAACCCCCCGCCTCCAAGGGCTCTGCTCATGTCCCATGAATGAACTCTGGGCACTGAAATGGCTGTCCATAAGGGGATCTCAAGTTGTAAAATGAGACAGGTAGGGAGAATATCAAGAAAAAGTTAAAAGATGCAGGTAATGGAATCTGCCATCATTGGTCTTGAAAATCCTCTCCATCTGGCACAGTGCTGGGTCCAGGGAGTATACATGGAAGCCAGGAGAGACACAAAAGGATTATTAAAGGGCCGCCAAACAGAGCCTGCAGATTGAAATCTACACAGGAGGCTACTGAAAGATCAGTTAATTAATACCCGTATAAAAGCATGCTCAACTTAATTCAATTATATTCAAAGAAATTTACTTCACATAGTATTTTAGGAACTAGTTTACATGAAGTTTCATGGCAGCCAATGGAGGGGCACAAGGGTGAACAGGCACAGGTTTCTTCCAGCGACTGCCCATGTGAAATCGGGGATTGGATTCACAATCAGCCCTGGGATCTGGGAGAAAGAGCATTATATTTGGAACCAGAAAGATAAGATCCAAATTTTGGTTCTGGCACATTCTAGCACCTCATAGGAGGTAATCAGTGTCCCCTCACCTCACACACCATAGCATTGTTAAGAAATCTGTAGAGGAGAGAGGTAAACTGGTGCAAAGTGCTGACTATTAGTAAAACTCAATCAATACTAGCTTCCTTCCTCCCAAAATATCACCCTATGGGCAAAAAAAAAAAAAAAAAAAAAAATAGGGCAGGGAGTATAGGGGGAGTCATTCTGACTGGAATGGGGTCAACAGAGTAGAGGGAGATTAGACAGAAAGAAATAGACTAAGATAATACATGTCGGGCCAGACTAAGAGGTTGCAACCTGACCATGTGGACAATGGGGAAGCTGTAAGACTTTGCTGTGGTCAGTGATGCTATCAGAGTTTCAGAAGGAGAAGGGAAATCTCAGTAGAGACCATTGTCCGTTTAAGTTAGATTGGTGAGATCCTTAGTAACTGATTCCCCTTACCCTACTCTACATTTCCCCTTTTCCTTGGTATTTAGTACCTTCTACAATGTTCTCTTACTTATTTACACATTCATGAATTAAGCTCAATGGGGCAAGAATCTTTGTTTCAACTACTAATATAATCCAAGACACAGAATAATGCTGGGCCTGTGGTAGGCACACGTTAACAAATACTCCTTGGAATGGGAAAAATACTGGCCAATCCAGTAAGGCAGGCCTATGATTCTAAGCCTGTGGAGCTAGGAGAATGGTGTTTGCAGAGAATTACAGAGGGAAGTCAGGTGAATGAGTTTGGACAGAAAGCTGACCAGCTTGTTTTCTGTTCCCTCTGAACAAAAGTGGACTTAAATGTTACTTATGGTAGATTGGGGTCAAAGATTTTCCAGATAGACTTTGGTTTCTGTTGCTTGTTGGAACAGAGGGACCACAGCCAGAGCCTTTCTATTGTTCAGATCTCTGACGCCTAAAACCTGCAGGCTTTTTGACTTGTCTGGGGAAACAGAAGGACAACATAATTGAGCTTCGGTCCAGGTGCATCCCTCCAATGTCCAGCTCCTCTGTTGAGCATCTCTGTTTGGCTTCCCTTCCCTCAGGCGCTCCACACTGACAACAACTAGACTTGGGACTTGTGCACAGGAGTGATGTGCCAGTCTTTGTCCCTGTATCTTAGGCTCTTCTCAGCACCACCTCCATGAGCAGCTTTGGAAACGTGGAACACATTGTAAACCTAACTCTCCTGTTTTGAAATGTCCCTTCAATGGCTATAATAATTATCTTACAAACAACCTAGAACAAGCTCTAATTGCTTCTAATGTTGTATTATGGCTGGGATGTGGGGAGAGCAGAGACAGGCTCACTGTCACATCCTTGCTCTGATTATACAGTACCTTCCAGAGTGTTTTCAAAAGGGAACATGAGCAAAAGGGAACATGTCTTTCCCACCCCGATTCTTTTCTGTGAGCCTGGCTTGGTGGAGCCCTCCCCACACCCAGACAGCTACACAGAGAGCATCCTGAGCCAGAAGAGGAACATGAAACTTTCAGTACTCGGTGAGCAATAAAGAATCATTTGATATACAGTCCAAGGTGCAGTAATGTATTCCCACTTCTCTCATCTGCTGCCGGTGATGATGTTTATAAGCCAACTCTTTTTACCACTGAAAAAGCCCTTAACTGGTCATGACTCCTGGGTGAAGGCATCAGCCCAAGACTGGGAGACGTTCAGAATCATTGAGGGAATAAATGAATGAATAAGTGGATCACTGCTGGAGCCAACTGCTACTGAAAGCCTAAAGTGCAGGAGGGTTTCACACAAACCTCAGTAGACGTTCTTTCCTACAACTCCAACAGGCAGGTCCTAAATTCACCCTTATTCTACAGATAAGGAAGCTAGTGCTCAGTAAAGTAAGTTAACCTACCCAAGGAAAACCAAAAAAATAAATTTCACAAGCCAGAGAATCAGGACTTGGACATTAAACTGTGCATTGTTTCTGGTATCCCACAACCCTTCCTTAAACCTCTGGTTTGGGGAGATTGATTCAGATTTGGCCATCACTGGTCCAGTCATGAGATTGGCACTCAACTTGACTTCCCAAGTCTCTTCTGCCTCCCCAGATCCTAATGTCGCCATCTACACTTCTGCCCTTTGGTCCCCTGACTCCTCTATGGGACACCCTCTCATCCCATTGATGCTGCAGCAAGTGAGCATCCATCCCTACCTTCAGATCCTCTCAGATTTGCCTCACCAGTTCTTCTCATGATTATCCAAAGTCACAGAATCACAGTTCTTAAAAACTGCATGTTCTATCTGCATCTTGTTCACACATTTCAGAGAGCTTTCATGATTATTATTTCATTTCATTTTCACAATGGGTGACCCCTGTGTGGGTCAGAAAGGCAGCTGTCGGCATTCATCACTTTATGGCCAAGAAAAGCGAGGCCTAAGAAGAATCTCCCATGCGAGTCACAGAGTAAAGTGGTGGCAGACTCAGGGACTGCATGCATCTGCTTGCCTGTATGGACCAAGGCACTCTCACAAGAGCACAGAACCAACCTGGATCAAACCCAACCCCAATCTCAGCCCCAGTATATAAGGCTATTTGAGCAAGAGAGCTTGAACATGGCCTCACTTGGAGAAGTTAGAAACAAAAGTAAGAGAATCCAGCAGACCAGGCTCTATACATTGGTTAGATTTTATATGTTCCTATATATTCCTACACTAGGCAATTGCTTATTCCTGGAAAAAATAAAATCACAACTCTAGAAACATTTGTATACCTCCTATGCAAAGAAATGTTTACTGAAGTTCTTTTCCCATTTTAAAATTGTGTTCTTTTATTGTTATTGAGTTGTAAGTTCCCTTATATATTTTAGATATTAACCTCTTATTAGAAATACAGGTTGCAAATATTTTCTCCCATTCCATAGGTGAATCATTCATCTTGTTTATTTTTTCCAATTTGCTGCACACACACACACAAAAAAAAATTTAGTGTGAAACAATTCCACTTTTTGTTTTCATGTTGGTTGTCCATGCTTTTTGTGTCATATTCAAAAAGTCGTTGCCAAGACAAACATCAAGTAGGTTTTTCTCTAGGTTTTCTTCTAGAATTTTTATATTTTCAGACCTTATATTTAAGTATTTAATCATTTTGAGTTTATTATTAACATGGTATACAATAAGGGTACAATTTTAGTTTTTGCAGTTTTCTCAAACCATTTCTTGAAGAGATTGCCCTTTTTCCATTGTGTATCCTTGGCACCATTGTCAAAGTTTAGTTAACCATATATTCATGGATTCATTATGGGCTCTCTCTTCTGTTCTACTAGTCTATTTTATGCCATTACCATATTATACATTACCATATATACCAAATTGTATAATATAGTTTGAATTCAGGAAGTGCAGTGCCTCAATGGGTATGTGAAAATGTACTCAACATTACCATTAGGAAAAAATGTAAATCAAACCAGAATGATATATCACTTCATAGCTGTTCAGATGGTTATTGTTATTAGGGGAAAAAAGAGATAATAAATGTTGGCAATGTAGAAAATGTAGAAAAAAATGAAAACCTTGTATACTGTTGGTGGAAATGTAAAATGGTATAGCCACTTTGAAAACTGTATGCAGGTTCCTCAAATAATTAAAAATAGAACTACCATCTGATTTTAAAATCCCAACTTCTTGGTATGCATCCAAAGAAAATGAAATCAGTATCTTGAAGTTTTATCTGCACTTCATGGTCCTTGTAACATTATTCAAAACAACAAAGATAATGAAATGATCTAATTGCACACCTATGAATGAATGATAAAGAAAATGTGGTACATATACACAATTGAATACAACTTCATCTTTAAAAACAAAGAGATCTTGCCATTTTTCACCACATGGATGAATTTGGAGAGCATCATAGCTATGTGAAATAATGCCATACACAAAGAAAGATGATCACTGCATGATCTTACTTATAAAAGGTCAAACTCAAAGAAGCAGAGAGTAAAATGTTGGGAACCAGGGGTCAAGGGTAGAAGAAATAGGAACATATTGATCAAAGGCTATATAAACTTTCAACTATAAACTGAATATGTTGTTGGGAGCTAACATGCAGCATGGTAATTATCATTAATGAAACTACATTGTTTGTTTGAAATTTGCAAAGAGTAGATTCTAAGAGTCCTCATTATACACACACACACACACACACACACACACACACACACACACAAATGGTAACTAATTGGGGTGATGGATGTGTTAATTAATTTGATTGTGGTAATCATTTCAGAATATACATTGAATCATCAAACCATACATACTGAATATATATGATCTTAGTTTGTCAATCATACCTCAATAAAGTTGGGAAACATCCAAAAAATTCTAAAGATAAAAACCAGAGCACGAGAGTCTTGCCTCCTGCTTGTATATATAAGTGTGTGAGCTTAAACCTTGTGGGCAGGTAAAAGAATTTAGCTCTCACAGTTTCCAATCTAGGATACCTCCACAGAGCCATTTCTCCAGCTGTACCTATGTCCTCTGGGACATGGTCCTGCATGTATGCCACGAGGCCATGTCATGGGCTGCTGCCACCTGCCCAAGGAACAGTACCTTAGCCCTCAGTGACTGCACCAAGCTCCTTCTCCCTCTTATGTCCAAAAACAAAGCAGTTATTCTTCACCCTGCCATCCCCACAACATTAGCCATTTACCTCCATTCTCCAAGAACTCTACAGACATTAACCCTTTCAGGTCCTGATGCAAAACAAGGTGGTGAAGCACTGGTTAAACCCAAATTCCATTGAAAGTGTCACCTTGTCTGCCTCAAAGACTGACAATCCGGTACACTGAAGTATAAAAGTCACTTACTGTAATGGTTTTGATAGGTTGGGGGAACGACAAAAGTACATGAAAGATACCTGGTTCCAGACACACGTTTCATTCATTTATTCAATAAATTCATTGTCTGCCTCCTATGTGCTAGGCTCATGTTTATTTAAGGTTTGAATAAGGGTTGACTCCCAAGACAGACAGACTGCTACAATTTCCTCATATAATTTACTATCTACCTATTGGAATCTTGAAAGTCAGTGGAAAGCCCAGAAAAAGGTTGGAAATCAGATTGATAAAACAAACACAACATTTGGAAGAAAGACCTTGTCTATAGCTGACATGCAAAATCTCAGCCTTGCTGCAAAAACATGTCTAAATAAATAAATAAAAATAAGAACAAACAATAACAAAAAAAATTCTAACACATCCATATCAGTTGACACTTCCCACAGTGCACTGCAAAGTCAATTTGTGTAGACACGCACAAAGGGGCTCGTTTCCTTCACCATGGCGGATAGCAGCAAACCCGGCATTTCATTCATGTTCATCAAGCTAATGTGTCAAAACAATCACATTGTATAGACAGTGACTTGCAATGTACTTATTTCCTTTTTTAAGTTTCCTTTTTAGCAGAAAGAGCAAGAAAGTTGTCTGCAGAATGTGGGGATCTCATTTCAATTCCTCTTTCCCTGTGAAAGGCCACCACCCCACTCCACACCTGGGGACCTCAATATCTGCAGTCCTGCCCTACTGATAAGGCGTGAGATGAGGACTGGTGTCAGGAATGTGTGTGATGCCAGGTATATGAGCTAGAGAAGGGCAATTTGGCAAACAATTCAGGGTAGCATAAGCAAAAGCCCTTTTGTAAATGAATATATGCTGTTGGTGGATGGAACGTGAAGGCATCTTGTGAGAGTACTCAACTCAAAAAGCTGCCAAGTCAGGCTGAGGCGTTTTGACACTGAGCTATGAATGCTACAACAATCTATTACCATAGGAAGCATCCTCCACTTTGGGTGTGTGTTTGTTATAAATCACTCCACCTCCTTTCTTTTCCCCTGCAGTTAATATATTTTCCTTCAGCAAATATTATTTGCTGCACATTACCAGCTATGTTCAGCTGTTAACATTTGTGTCTATAGTTAGCATTTTTATTCAGCTAATATTTTCATTCAGTAACACTCACCAAGCGTCAGTTTCATTCTCATCATATTTGCTAGGAATATTTTCTTCGGTTAACATTTGTTTCTCCCTTTAAGATGTTTTATTTGCTAGGTATTTTTATTCTGCAAGGACTGTCAGTTTCAGCTAGCATTACAGGAAATTCTGATCATGTATTGAAAAGTGTTCTGGGTTACTGGCTGCTTCCTGGAAGAAATATCTATCCAGGCCTCAGTATTTGGCATCTTTAAAATGGGAATAATTTAAGTATTTACTATGAAAGTAGGTGAGCCAAATACAGAACTTACCTGCAGTAGTTGAATTAAAGTATAAGTATTTAAATTATTCAAATAAAAAAGGAGGGATATACTAGGAACAATAGGGTGGAAATCCCAGAGAGACAGATGTCATTTAGCATGTTACAAGGAGGAAAAAAAATATTACAAAACAGCTATCCAAAGATAAACTTTGTTACCTTTACAAATGGTGAGCTTATTTTCACCAGCAGCATTAGAGAAGCCATTCCCCAACTTTGTGGTAGGCTCTAGCCCAGATGTGTAGGCTAATGTACCAGGGCCAAGTCTGAAAATGTGCATTTCTCTCAAATTCTCAGGTGAGCTGCTAGTGTGAGGCCCTGCTTGGGAACAACTGATTTGAGGTATAAGATGGATGGGCAAAGAGATGTCTGTCCTCTCTTCCTGCCTTCCTTGTTGTTTTCTTTGCTCCTCCCTCTTATGGCTTTTGTCTTTTCAATACCCCACTCTAAAGCTAGAGTCCCAAGCAGTTGACCTTGAGATGCTTTGCAGGATTGGGTGGGGAGGGAATTAGTCTGACTGAAATCCTCAGTAAAGTAAAAAGTGTGGTCAGGATACAGGAGAAAAATTTGCAGCAATATGCAAGTAGAGAGAGAGTTCCAGTTTCCTTATACGTTCTGCAATCCCAACAATTTTTAAAAATATGACCACCTAAGATTTATAAACAAATGACAATGCCTGCTCCTTATCTCTAATATCTAAGTCATATCTCCATATTTTTAAAAATTTTTTATTGACACATATGAGTATACTTATTTTTTGGTTTATAGTGTGAGAGCTTGATACCTGTATATAGTGTATACTGCTCAAATCAGGGTAATTAGTACTTCATCTCTTTAAATATTGATCATTTCTTTGTGTTGGGAAGCTTCAAAATCCTCCCTTCTGTTTCTCTATAAAATATCCAGTAATCATTGTAAACTGTACTCAGCCTATTGTGCTGTAGAACACAAGAATTTATTCACCCTACCTGTAATCTGATACACATTATCCACCTTTGTCCTCCGCCCCTACCATTCCTATCTTCTAGTGCCCACTACTCTATTCCCCTTTTCTATGAGATCAACTGTTTAAGAGATTAACTTGTTTTAGGAGTGAATAAAAAGCTGGATGCAGTTCTTGCCCTGCTGCTGATGCTGCCTTTATCATGACCGCTGTCCAGCATTGCTCGAGACCTCTTACATTACAGACATTCCTGCTCAAGATGGACATTTTATTGTGAGCTTTGCAGAAGGGTTTCTTGGATTAGATAAGAGATAGTTTTTCTTAGGGCCTTTCCATTTTGAAGATCATTTACTTCCATGCCAGAAAAAAAAAATGTAGAGTATCCTGTAGACTTTCAGGGGGAACCCAGTAAGGTGACTTCTATATCCACACACATTTATGGAGTGGCCACGGTAGCCACATTGGATTGACACAGTCAGAATCTTCAAAATACTTTCTAATATTAAAGAGTTCATATCCAGTCCCGCTCTGCAGTTTGTATTGTGCATAGTTGCTTCTTGGAGTGTGGTCCTGGGACTACTGGAACAAGAAGTGATCCCCAAAGCCAAGCTGGGATTCTGCCAAACCTAATTCATGGAAAGCAACATGGTACCAGATGGGAGTAGAGAAAAGTGCAGCTATTCTCCAAACACGAGGCCTGAGAGAGGCCCTTGTGCTGAATCCAGAGACAAAAGAGAGAGAGAGAGAGAGAGAGAGAGAGAGAGAGAGAGAGAGAGAGAGAGAGAGAGAAGAAACAGAACTAGTGGCCGGCTGCCTTTCTGAAGGGCACATTCTGGCATTCTGGCAAGTACAATTACAGAGTTGACCCTGGGCTCAAGATGACATTCGAAAGCTGTCAGCTTCCAATTAGGTTCTGGCAGACACTGCTTGGGTTTGGACTTATCAGGAGAAAGTCCACACTCGGCATCCCCACTTGCTTATCAGTGTCCACAGTCTCCAACTCCATACCCCACCAACCTCAGCAGCATGCATCCATTGCAGTTCTGCAGCTCTCTAGCTAAAAGTCACCCAAAATGGGACTTAAGGGTGCTTTATCTTCTTTTTACTCCTGAGCATCTGTTGTCCAGAAGAGAATGGTGATGGGCCATGTGGGAGGAGCACCAAGAGTTACTTGGATATAGGCCCCATGCCCATCATCCTGAAAACTTGCTGTGGTTTAATAAAACCTGTGTGAAGCTTCAGGCACAGCATCCCTTGGGTGTTTTCTCTGTGTTCTATTCTGCATTTCGCAGTTGGTTGACATCACTCAGCTGTCAAAATCATTTCCTTGAGACTGTTAGGAAATCTGAGTAGGAAGCCTCCAAGTATGTGAATTTTGTTTGTCAGGAAGGAGTCTATGCTGCAGCAGGTATCAGGGAAAGAGTAGTTTCCAGCAAGAACTTGGAGGGAGGAGGAAGAATAGAAAAATGGTTCTGAAAACAGCAATACAAGCTGAGAAAAACTTGCTTCTGCTTAGGCTGTTACAGATCCACAACTTTATAGAATTTATTGGGGAAAGGTGGCTGCCCCAATGTGTGCTGGAGATGAGAGAGTCCTCTCGTTTCTCCCTTCTGACAGAGGTAGTCATTCAGGTTCAGACCTATCAATGATCCCATTCATTCACCTCTGTTAGATTCAGGCATTTATTCTGATGCAGTAGGAGAAGCATGTTTTGTGCACAGTCTTTAACATGACTTAATTCTTAATTCTGATTCTGCCTATATCACTTACTAGTTGTGTGATTCTAAGGAAGTTTTACAGCCTCACTTTCCTTGTGTGTAGAAGGGAGAAAATTATACCTAACATCACAGGGTTGTTGAGGAATAAATGAACCCACAATGGTAAAATGACTATATGTCTACCCAACACTTGAAAACTTGGATTCCTCCTGCCCATCCTCTGCCTGTTCATTTACAAAAAAGAATTCAGCCTCAATACATATTTTCCCAACTCACTGACTCCACTCCTGAGAAATGTATCATCTATGTCTGCATCCATTAGGAGTGCATTCGGCTGCAGATAACAGAAACTCTGACTTAGTGTTTTTAAGCAAATAGAAATGTGGAATTCTCACATAATAATCCAAATGTATTAGTTTAAAAGCTTCCACAGCCTGTTTGTTGTCTCTGTTTCCCTTGTTCTTTTCCCTAAGGATCAAGACTTTTATATCTTCAAAAACAGCATCTGCAATCAGAGGAAAGCAGAGGGGTGGCAGCTGTGCCCCTCCCATTAATCAGGAGAACAACAACAACAAAAAACCTTTCTACTATCCCCAAGAACCTGACTTGTACCTCATTAGAACCAGGTTCAAGGACTAAACCACCTCTAGGTGCAAAACAGTCAGAGGAACATTTAATTTCATCTCTTCTATCTCTGTGGGGAGGACAGAAGGGAAAGGTGGTTAGAAATGTAGTATCAACCAATAACCAGAGTCTGTCACAATAACAGCAAAAATGAAGGAAAATTAGGAAAAGGAGGGAAAGAGAGGCACAAAGGAATTCAATTGACCAAATTATGTTATGTGCATGTATGAAAATGTAACAACACCTTCTGCTATTATGTATATATGATGAATTATGATGAACTAATAAAAATAATAAGATAAAAGTAAAAACCAAAGTTAAAAAGAAATAAAGGAAGGCTATTTACTTTTTCTGGCACAGTTCTGTATACTAGTTGCTATTATTTGAATATATCTCCCTCAAAATTCATGTGTTGAAAATTTAATCCCAAAAGTCATGTTGATGGTATCTGGAGGTTGTTTTGATCAGATTTTTCTTTTTTCCTCCATGACCAAATGATCTGATCAGAACAATTTTAGGGAAGAAAAGTTTATTTGAGGGCTCACAGTTTCAGAAGTCTCCATCAGTAGACAGCAGACTCCATTGCTCAGGGCTAGAGGTGAGGCTGAACATCACAACCGAAGAGTATGGCAGAGGGAAGCAGCTCACATGGTGATCAGAAAGCAGCAAGAGAGGGAGAGAGAGAGACTCCACTCACTATATACAAAACGTATACCCCACAGTCACATCCCCAATGAACCATTCATTTAGGCACACCCCACCTGCCTCCAGTTACCACTCAGTTAATCCCATTAAGGATTAATCCACAGATCAGGATAAGGCTATAACCCAATAATTTCTCCTCTGAACCTTCTTGCATTGTCTCACACGTGAGCTTTTGGGGGACATATCATATCCAAACCATAACAGAGGAGAAGCTTTAGGAGATAAGTAGGGCTAGATGAAGTCTGGAGGATGATTTTATAAGGAGCAGAAGGGAGACTTGGACTGGTCCACCTCCTCTTTCACCATGTGATCCCTCCCACCATGGGAGGACATAGGGAGAAGGGCATCATCAGGGTAGTCCCTCAGCTATGGACTTCCCAACCTCTAGAAATATAAGAAATAAAATTATTTTTTTTATAAATTTTCTTGTCTTTAGTATTCTGTGATAGCAACAACATCAAAAAAAAAAAAAAGTGGGCAAAGACCCTAGTATAGTTTAGTGTAGCCACTTAGTATAGGTCAGTAAGTAGCCACAATATAGGAGACTCTGTAGCTTTTGGGATCTAAAAGTAATGAATATGATTATTGATCATGGAAGGACCTGGTATTTCCTTCCCACTAGAGGGTCACTTCAATTGCAACAGTGGTACAGGGTAAATGTTTGTGTCCTCCCCCAATTCATATGTTGAAATTCTAGCTTCACAGGGATGGAATTAGGAGGTACCTTTGGCAGGTAATTCAGGTTATGAGGCTATAGCCCATATGAATGGGATGAGTATCTACACAAAAGAGACCCCAACTGGTTCTCCATCATTCTTTCTGCCTTGTGAGAACACAAGAAAAAAGATGCCATTTGTGGACCAGGAATACATTCGTCTCCAAATAACAGACATCATTATTTAGTGTCTGAAATCATCCAACTCAAAATTTGCTGGCTTCTGATCTTGAATTGTGAAAATTAAATTTCCTTTCCTTCAGCCATCCACTCTATAGTATGTGGTTATAGCTAACTGTCTTAGTTCATTTTCTGATGCTATAACCATATATGAGGCTGGACATCTTAAAAAATAGATTAATTTTAATTAATTTATTTAATTAATTGTTAATTAATTAACAATTCTGGGTTCGAGAGCATTTTGCTGGCCTTTAATTGACTTATGGTGAGAACCCTATGGTGCATCAGCATAGCAGAGAAGCATAAGTACAAGTGGATACATGCAAGAGGAACACTGCATTAGAAAGGAAGCAAAAGAGTGAGCTGAAGAAGCCAAACTCACTTCATAGAGGTTAGAGTTACACCAAAAGTGTCGTCTGTCAACTCATTTCCATGGCAGCCAATACAGTCCTGCAGGAGCTACATTGATCCCTTCATGAGAATGGGACCCCCATGACCTAATTACCTTTTTAAACTTAATTTAATTCTTTTTTATTTATATATGACAGCAGAATGCATTAAAATTCTTATTACACATATAGAGCACAAGTTTTCATGTCTCTGGTTGTATACACAGTATATTCACACCAATTCAGGTCTTAATGGTCCTGCCTCCTCTCAATAGCATTACATGAGGGTCTATTACAGTTTAGATATGAGTTGTTTCCAGAAAGACATACTAGACACTGATCATATATGAGTTTATGCAGAATTGTTCAGAGGTGATATGATTAGATTACGAAAGCAGTAAACCTAATCAGTGGATAGACCCATTTGATGGATTGATAATTTAAATAATTAAGGTACTAGGAGGAATGGGTTGTGGCTGGAGAAAATGGGTCACTAGAAAAACAAACTCTTCCTGCTCTGAGTTGTTTTTCTTAGGTATATTGGTCACAGTGACACAAAGCTAACTGCATAGGGACAAGGCTTCCAACCCACAAAACTTTGGAGGACAAACAAAATCCAAATCATAGCACAGACTAAGCTGACTAAAACACATAGCCATTAATTTTGCATTTGACTATATGCAGATACTGTGCTTAGTTTTTAAATATAAAATTTGACTTATTTCCTCAAAACTAGGCATAGGCATCCACCTGAAGGAAATTAAAACACAGCCTTGCAGAGCAGAAATTTAAGAGAAAACCCAGAGCATATATTAGAAAGACAGGCAGAGCATATTAAAGCAAACAAGTCTTGTAAATAATTAAGTGATAAAGAGTTGGGGTTGGGTAGGGAGAGGGACAACAGAGAACAACAAGGGAGTAGGAACATGTATTGAATTTGGAGCCAGACAGATCTGGGTTGTAATTTAAAATCTGTCATGTTTGTGGGCAAGGCACTTATTACTTATCCTCTCTGAGCTTCCATGCCCTCATCAATAGAATAGGAATAATTACTCCACCTATGTCATAGGCTTCTAGAAACATAAGTAATAATAGCAAATTTTTGTATAGTACATCTTACAAATTAGACACTACTCTAAACCTCTTTTTTTTTCCCTCTATGTGTCTCTTTCTTGCCTCCATTTTACAAACAAGAAGGCTGGTAAAGATTTTAATATCTAAAGAGTTGAGATCCATGTCTTATTATATGCAACCATTATACTTACACTGATAATATAAAATTGCATCTTGAGGAAAGTTACATATAAAACACTGGCCTACACAGTTCTCTATCAGTTTTAGAATATTCTTGCATAATGTCACCCATTTTCATTCCCTTTGAGTGATCTTTGTGTAAATATATTTAGATCAGTCGTTCTCAAATAGGGACAATGCCCTCTTCCCCAAGGAGTATTTGGAAGTGCATAGAGACTTGTTTTTTTTATGTCAAAACTGGGAAGGGAAAGCAGAACATGTTCCTGACATTTAGCGAGAAGAGACTAAGATTTATAGGATACAGCCTAACATCCTACAATGGTATAAGAAAGTCCCCACAGCAAAGAATTATCCAATCCAAAATATCAGTAGTGGTGAGGCTAAGAAACTGCCATAAACTAAGAATAATCTGCAGTTAGTGAGGGGGGAAGGAAGCAGTACAAGAAGTCTGTATGAATGATCTCAAAGAAACCAACTCCAGAGGGACTAAACAGAATTTTTTATAAAACCCTCTAAGAAACCTACGCTTTATGGTATAGGGTTATATCTAAATCAAAAATATTATACAATGTGCATTGTTCTGAGGCTCAGTGCTAATTCACATATTCTTATAAAATGCCTGTGTTTATATTTAGTAGGGTCTAGACAGTTTTAATGGTAATTCTGTGAAATGGGTTGATTTGATCTGAATCTTAATTTTTTTTTTTTTTTTTTTTTTTTTTGCCTAGACAGGACAAATCAGATGAATGGCACTATAGAGCCTGCATTAGTAAAGTGTTTTCAGGGTTTTCTATGTGTACATATAAGACTCAGAGTATTCTCAACCAAACAGGTAGTGATTGTGGCAGGTATGCTCAGAACTAGTGCAGAGTACCTGCATCCCACCAGGGTAGATTCTGCACAGGTAGTCCATGCCACCTGAGAAATACGAATTCTGAAATAAATAGTAAGAAATACAGACAGAGCCAGAAATTAGACAAAAGAAAGTGGAGCATCTGATAGGTCTTCCAGTCCTGATAGGAGTGGGAACTGGACAACTAAAAAATGTCTCTGGTTCTTTATTTAAGGGAAGTATATCAAAGGCAGGAATAAGATTTCAGCGGGAGAAGTCTTGGTTGGTGCTTGTTCCTCAGTGTGTCTGGGGTCTTGCAGTTAACAGGATGATTGGCATTTTGGCAAGCCACACCCATTTCCGAGAGTTTTGTCTGGCTGTGTGTCTCTAGAGGGTAACCCCCTCTCAGGTGCAATGCTGAACTTAGACAGAGCTAGGTAGGATGTCACATGTATCGGGCATCTCAAACAAGCAGGTTGCCGCTGGGAGTTCCTGATACCAGACTTCTACCTAATGGCTTCCGCATTATTTGGGTTCATGCACAGTTTATGGATGCTTCCAGGCAGGGAACTGTTTTTGGAGGTGGGTGTCACTGAATATCTTGTCTCTAGCCTCGCCCTGACTTCTAGCACCTGAACCCATTTAAATTATAACAAGC
Organism: Callospermophilus lateralis; assembly: GCF_048772815.1. NCBI lineage: Eukaryota > Metazoa > Chordata > Mammalia > Rodentia > Sciuridae > Callospermophilus > Callospermophilus lateralis. The sequence goes on from NC_135306.1 coordinate 100,125,093, forward strand.
ACAACAATATCAACTGACAACATTACTGGAATGCTCATTTACATACTAGACACTGTGAAAGACTTTGCATGAGATAATCCATTTACTCTTCATAACAAATCTCTATGATAAGTATTATTGTTTTCCTTGTTCTACATTTTTGGAAACTGAAGCAGAGAGGTCAGACAACTGGTCCAAGATAATGCTTATAATCAGTGTCAGAGCCTTGATAGGAACTAAGCAATCAGATTCCAGAATCCATGTTCTTATGTATGACTCTAGTGACCTCCTTATGAAAATATATAGTGACAGTCCCAGGTATCACGTAGGAATTTGTGGGGAGACGCACCCCTCCAAGACTGGACCTGGATCAGCCCTGGGAGCCACTGTCTGTGTTCCACCTTGCAGGTGCCACATTGCATGATTAAAATAAACCCTTTAAAAACCAGAAAACATTTTTTCTTTGTAGAATTCACTCAACTGCTTATTCAAATATTTGACTTTTAAAATATTTTTTTTAAGTAAGGATGATGTCTTGATTATTTCTCTTTTTTTTGGTTACTATTATAAATAATAAAATTATAATTTATAATATGAAATACTTGAATAAAATGACAATAAAAATAACAAAATAAAAACCATAAAATCAGTAACAATAGACAAAATAGTAATAGTTTTAAGAATATGTCTGGAATAAAAAGCATATGTTTATTGTAAAAAATAAATAAATAAAATAAAATAAACCTTTTAAACCTCATTTGCCTCCAAACCAATCAGTGAGTATCTGTCATCATTGCTGAACTTCCAACACTTTAACATGTTCCACCTTTCCCGGGAATGAATTCCACAAATTTGCTTCCCACTGTGCACTAAATTTCCTTTGTACTACTAAATTGCCTCTTCATTGCTTTAGAGGGGGCCCTGGTACTTCTACAGGAAAGAAGCTCTGTCAACAGTTCCCATATACCTGTTTCTGAGCTCTTCGTGTGTAACAAGTTTCTTCTCATTGTTAATCTTTCTACCTCCTTGATCACTCAAGTGGCCCTTCCCTGATTGTACTCAGTTCTGTTGTAGAAAATGCCTGAAGACCCAGAGGAAATATGGAGCACTCAGTAAGCGAGCGCCCTAAGCATCGGTTGCCTCTATTTAATCAAACCCACCCCTCTTCAGAATGCTTTTACTAACACCTGACATGGCAAGCAAGGAATCAGAAGCACTTGGAAAAAAATTGCATTCACTCTGATATCTATTTCTATAATAATTAAATAAAAGGAGGCAGAAGATTGCCTATAAGCGGGTGCTTTACCATTAGTCCTACATACTTAATGTGACTGTTACAACTCCTAAAATAGGCAAAATTAATCTCACTTGATAGAGAAAAAAAAGACGATTCAGAAAGATGAGCTGATGCTTGAAAGGATACACAGTTAGTGTTGGTTTAGGGCTTAAACTGGGCCCTGACTTACTCTTCTAATCCTCATTGGCCCAGTCGTGACCACTGAGGAACAGAAAGGGGGGAAATACCTTTATACTTCTGTCCTGTGTTAAACAACATTGAGAGAGGTTGGAGGGGACAGAATTACACTGGCAGAATCAGAAGCTTGGGTTACCCACAGAGGTCTACTCTCCTCTACCCATTTTCCATGTTTTTGTGTTCAGCCTCCTTCAGAGCAGGATGTTATCTGCCTGAGAAGGTAACATAGTATGGTCAAGTTTCCCTGATTAAGAAAAATTGTGAGAAGCAGAAAACCACCTAAAGGAAGTGAAGAGAATCCAGGGAAGAGAGAATGTTGAAGAGGTCAGTGGTTAATACAGAATGTTTGCAAACAATCATCCTCATTTTCATCAAAGCCTCATTGAAGAGCTTCACATTTGTACTGTAAACATTCTCAAACAGAAAACTCTGATGATTAATGATGCTGAGTCCTTTTTCATATGTACCTCTTGGCCATTTGTGTGTCTGCTATTGAGAAATGTCTATTCAAGTTACATGTATCAACACATTTTGCCACATCCCATAAGTATGTACAATTATTATGCGCCAATGTGAAATAAAATTAAACTAGAAACCAAAAACAATCCCTCTTTTGTAATATTTGTTAGGTAACACTTTATAACCACGTGTCAGACACCATATCACAGGCTTTAACTATGTTAAACCATTTAATACTCAAACAAATAAAGCATAAGCCACATTATTATGCCTATTTCACAAATGAGAAGTTTGGGCTAGAGAGGTTGAGTAGCTTCCTGAAGCAACCTAGAGTGAATTGCAGAGTTGCAAGCCAAGCCCTAAACTCTGAATCCAGAGTCTGACCTCAACCACTACGGAATATTGTCAAACCACCCAGATGTGTGGGACTCAGGCCTTGGTGAAGGCTCTTCACATGTCTCATGACCAGTCCTGGAGCTGAGATAGGGGGAGTGAAGCTTGGGGAAACACATGGATGTCAGTGGTCGGTTCTGGACAATTGGGATTGTACCTGGTTTATCAAAACCAAAGCCATCCACCCTGGCACTGCAACTCGCATGTGTTTATAAAGGCTGTTACCTTCTGGACACTGTACCTGCTTCAGTAGTATCATAACCTCCCTAATTCCCTTCTCTCTGGTGTGTGACTCCTTCCTCACCTTCTGTTATTTCCATATCCTTTTGCGGGGAACTGAATTCTTCCTCTAAACCACTGACAAAGATTTTCTGGTTGGCCACACTTCAGTCAGTTTCCTGGACCTTTTTGCTAGGCTCACATGTGCACTTCTTAATAAAATCCAGTTTCAGCAAGGAACCCTGCTGAGGCAGTTTGGCGAGAACACCTGCCTCAACATCTGAGGACCCTCAGTCTCTGCTCAGATTCCTCATCCTCCACCACCCTCCAAGTGATGTCTGCTCCGCCTCAATTGCCTTTCACAACAAGCCTGTTAGGCTGATTTAGTCAGAATCCCTGTCTTACCTGATGTTTCTGTCCTCTTAGCAATTTCACATTGACCCTGAACCCTGCTTCTTTGTTACAAATTCCCCCTTGCCCATGCTGTATTTGGAATTGAGCCCAATCTCTCTATCCATTGCAAAATCCCACTGCAGTGATCCTTATACCTTCAGTGATGGTCCTGGATAAAGTCTTCCTTTCTGTGCTTTAACAACTCTTTTTTTTTTTTTTTTTTTTTTTTTCACTCAATACCAGGTGCAGCTGCTGAAGAGACAGAGTAGGTTGCATCTGATAATGGCTCTTGATGGCCTTGTTTCTGAGTGCTGCCCAGCCCAGGATTTTTGTTTTGTTGGTTGAGGCACAGTGTTAATCAGCCCTGAGCCTGTGCTGGGCTTGTCACTGTGACTTGGGCCAGAACACTGCTCTGCTCTGGTCTTACCTTAGGGTGGTCTGTGGAGCCAACCTTCTTCCCACAGCAGATGTCTTACCAAGTGGGCAGATTTGGCCTTCGGTCTCAAAACATCTGCTAACTACTCCCCAAATGAGATGAATTTCAGTCATGTCCTAAGATTAGGTAAAATAAAGGAACTAAAAATTCTTTAGTAGCAAGAGGGGTAAAGATAATTTTGGAGGTTTTAAAGAGCCCATGGATTCTGTTAGGGGGTTTCGGCTACCTTTTTTAGCCTGTGATTTAAAGGCTTCTGTCAAATCTACTTTTATTTTTGTGTCTGTAGCTGAATTCTTTCAGCCTCAGAAGTAACTTTACTTTTAGTCTAGAAGGCCCAGGATTGGGCACAGAAGATAAAAAGTGAAGCCCAGGATGTTAAAAGGACGCACCCTAAACCCAGGGTGATTCATTATCAGCATGATAGTCATTTAGTGTATTTGTTATTACTGTTTAAATCTTGAAGAAAGGCAAAAATTTGGAGCCATCTCACTCTATTTTCCAACAATTTTATTAGAAAGTTCACTTTGAATTATTTGACATTAGCTTTTATATCATTCCTGCTCATTGCTCTTAGGTTTCTGGTTGAAATAACACAGAACAAGAATACTACTGAGTCTCCATGACAAGTCTTCAAGTACTGGAAGATAAATTTCTGATATTCTTAACATGACTCCCCCCCCCATTTTTGAAAGAGTATTTTTTCCTTGCCATATTCTAGTCATTAACACCATACAATTAAAACCTCAGGGATGAATATGAAATGGTATCCATTGTCTTGTGGGAAAACATCCCTCGATTTTTTTTTCCATGCTGTGAGCTGACATAATGAGGCCAGCAGAATAGACGAAGATGCTGAATGTAGGTAGAGAACAGCTTCTGAGGATGAAGGGAAATGCCAGGTGGCTCTTCCGTAGATGACAAGCTCAAGCCCTCTGCACAATGTTGCAATAGGAATGAAACTGGAGAGCAGCCATATTTAATGTCCAATATGGCAGGAAGGCTACTCAATGGACAGGCAGTTCCAACTGGCATTGGAGGGAGTTTGGGAGGCAATGAGACACACACACACACACACACACACACACACACACACACACATAGAGATCTGGGGGTTTCCAGGATCTGATCAACTCCAGAGAAAGACATCTGGCAGAATCTAGGGTTAATAACAATAATAACAATGAAGACAAGAAAATGTTTTGGGTTGTTAGGATGCTGTGAACACTAAACCAGATTGTTTACATACCTTCACTCCTCTACAACTCATAGCACTATGATGATTCACATTTTATGAAAAAAATGAAATGAACACTTAGATTAATAAATAGAATGAGTGGGATTCCATCCTAAATTGCATGACTTTCAAAACCTTTAATGATAACATCTGCACCATAACAGTTTAGTCACTTTCTAGCAGTTAGGATATAAACCTGATTATAAAAAAGACTGAAGTATTAGCTCAGCCAACCAGACATATTTTAAAAGAAGGAAATCAAGGCAGAAACTCAATTCAAAAGAGCAGGCAAGCTCAGGCAAAAGTGAGAGTGAGGCATGGATCTATCTACATTTTCGACCTCTGCAGGTGCCCAGTGCTCACTCTGTGGCACTTCAGACTTCAGGATTATGAACAGCACAGAAACCGGAAGCAATATCTAGAAGACTGACAGTGGTGGCAAGCCCTCCCACCTACCCACCCAGGCACAGCATGCTTTTGGTTTAAGACTGAGAAATCTTGGGAGTGTAATTTGCATCTCCACCCAGATCAGAATTGAATCAGGAGCCCAAACATAGAGTAGGCAGCCAGAGCACATCAACAAGTTGAGCTGCAGGAGCTGGCCAAGAGCAAGCACAAGAGAACAGAGCAGGGGCCGATGTGCACTGGAATATAGACATCCAGGGCCAGAGCATCTTGATCTGCTGCCCTCTTATTTTCTCTGGAAAATAACACAAGAGAGTCTGCCTCATGATTGCTTCTCTCTGTGTCATTGTTATCCTCGGGGGCATCCAGTTTGGCAGTTTTATCTGGGCATTTTTTACTTTCTTCCACAAATTTCATTTTTAAAATCTTTGGTCAGGTCAGCAACTCTCCTCCCACATTCCCTATGATATGAACGCCATCTCCTGCCAGGAACTCTTTGTTCTGGAAAGCCTTGGTCCAGGAAAACAAATCCTGTGCTGACACCATCTATATAGCCAGCTGTTGCCCAGTCATATATGACTTTTTCTGCCAAACTTACAGCCTCCAGTTGGAAACAGAGTTGAAAAGCAACACTTATTATTCCTGATTTCCTTTTTTAAAAAAATCTTATATTCAGAACTTCAAAATCAGATGCACATAATCAGTTTTTCTTTGATTACCTCTATTAAATGATGCAATGTTCACAAGGAGAAAAATTAAAATTGGTGGGTTTGATATGTTTTGGAAAACTTCTTATGTCTGTTACCTGTTGGATATTGTTTTAGTCAGCTTTTTCACTGCTGCAACTAAAGGACCCAACCAGAACCACTTTAGAGGAGGGAAGTTTTATTTGAGGGCTCACAGTTTCAGAGATCTCAATCCACAGACAGCAGCTCCATTCCTCAGGGCATCATGGTGGAGGGAAGTGGCAGAGGGAAGCCGCTCATGTAATGATCAGGAAGCAGAGATAGAGCCTGCACTCTCCAGATACAAATATATACAATAAAGCCACACCCTAACTCCCACCTGCTCTAGACACACTCCACCACTTCAGTTACTACTCAGTTAATATTGATCAGGTGATCAATTCACTGATTGGGTTAAGACTCTTAAAACCCAACCATTTTTCTTCTGAACCTTCTTGCATTGTTTCACATGCAGGACATCTCACATACAAATTATAACATTTCACCCCTGGCCCCCAAAAGGGCCATAATCATCTCACAATGCAAAATACATTTTGTCCATTTCCAAGAGTCCCCATAGTCAACAGTTCCAAGATTACTCGAAGTTCAAATTCAGATTCTTCTCTGTGGCTCAAGGCAATCTCATATTGTGAGCTCCTGAAAAATCAAAAGTAATTTACAAATATCCAACATAATAAGGTACTCAGTTAACATTTCCATTTACAAAAATAGGGGCATAGAAATAAGGGATGAAAACAAAGCAAGACCGAAATCCAGTTGTGCAAATAGGTCTTGTAGCTCCATGTCCAGCATCTGGGGCACTTGGCATTGTGATGCTTTCTCCAAAAGGCTTCTTTAGCTCCGCCCATGTGGAATGTTTGTTGCAGTCCAAGTGGCCTTTCTGTTGCCTGTCTCTGTTAGATTCCTGTAGCTTTCCTGGAATGATGTTCCACATTATTGGCATTTTTTTTTTCATGTTGGGGATCTCCACAGCAGCTTCAGCTTCCTCCACTCATCTCCATACTTTGACTTTTAAGGTGGTGCCCACAGGGACTCCCACTCTGATGCACATTGCCTGGCCTCCCAGGCCTTTCTTTGAAATCTTGGCAGCAGCATTCATGAACCCCTAACTCCAGCATCCTGCATTCCTTAGAATCAGCACCACATGGTTGATGCCCAGTTTTGCCTCCATCTTGAGAAGTAGCCAAGTCCCCAGGGACCCTGACTATAACAGGCTCTGAGTGTCTGGAAGTCTGAGAACATTGAAAAAACCTTCCTAGGACCCCTTGTGCAAGAAGGGTGCCCCACTGGTCTCAAGAGAACTTTCACCTTACTCTCTTGAACTTGAGATGAGTATGCTCATGCCAGCTCCTGAGATGCCCTCAAGCCATCTTTCTTATTGTCTCTATGCAAAGTCTTTAGCATTTCTGTAATGGCTATAATGTCTTTAACAACTGCAACTTCCCTAGCCCTATGCCCAGCCTTTCAAGTTCATTTTTTTCAAAAATTTCTGCTCTGCTTTCTGATCCTGATTATCACAATAAATTGGCTAAAAGCTACCAGCAACATCCATGCCACCACCTGAATGCTATGTTGCCTAGACATTGCTTCCACAAAATTAAGAACTCCATCCCTTCTAAAATCAGCCTCATAGGAAGTTTCTAGACACAGGTAAAATGCAGACATCTTCTCAGTCAGAACATTTCATGAATGGCTTCTACTCCAAGTTCTAATACAGTCATCCTCTGAACCCTCTTGAGCCCTGTATTCATTGGCTCTAGTCCTATTGGCATTCTGGTCTTCTGACCTTCTACCAGAATCAGCCATTATGCTTCACTTACAACAATCTAAAGCATTTCTAGCTTGCACTGCTAAACATCTCAAAATTCCTCTCATCAATTCCAAAAAGCTCAAAAACCTTCTGAACTTTATAGTTAGGTTGGGCAAAGCAATGACCCCACTATCATTACTAATTTCTGTTTTAATCAGCTTTTTCACTGCTGCTACTAAAGGACCCAACCAGAACAACTATAGAGGAGGGAAGTTTTATGAGGGCTCATGGTTTTGGAGATCTCAATCCATAAACATCAGGCTCCATTCCTCAAGGCTCAAAATGAGGCAGAACATCATGGTGAGGCAAGCAGTAAAAGGAAGTCGCTCATATCATAATAAGAAAGCAGAGAGACTCCACTTTCCAGATACAAATACATACACCAATGCCACACCCTAACTCCCACCCCTCCAGCCATACCCTACCACTTCACTTACCCTCCAGTTAATACCTATTGGGGGATTAATTCACTGAATGGGTTAAGACTCTAACTACCCATCTATTTCTCTTCTGAACTTTCTTGAATTGTCTTATGTGTGAGTTTTGGGGGATACCCCACATCCAAACCATAACAGATATTTACTCCTGAAATCATGCAAAGCCTTCCACACCATAATTACTTCCAGTCATCAATATTTCCTGAAGGATTAAACAATTGACTGTTTTAGTTCTTCTTTTCCATTTGGTTGGTAACAAAGAATACCATCTTGTGCTAGTATTTGTATATAAATTATCCTAAGAAGCACAGGACATTTCTTCCCAAAGACCTTACATTACCAACTTTGAAAATATCATCATTCGTGCTATTAGAAATGAGACATGGCTTGGTGTAGCTCAGATGTACAATGCTTGCCTGTCATGTACAAGGGCCTGGAACTGATCCTCAGCACTGTATAAAAAATAAAGTGAGAGAGATCCAAGATCTATTTCTTATTATGAAAAGCAAGCTGAACGGAAAGACAGGAGAGGAGAAGGGAGTCTAATTTCATAATCCTAAATAATAGATAAAATATTAAAAATATAAAATAATGACTACTAATTATGTATAATTGCATACTTTTGTATGTGTGGAAAGAGAGAGACACAGAGTAACAGTCTGGTATGCTTGAAAGGCAATTGAAAAATATAGCCTTGTCTGAAAACTTTGCCTTAAACAATGATCAGAAGTGAGATTGGTTTTAATGTATGTTCATAGGTTATTTTTTTTCAAGCTTGTATGGTTGAATAAATTTTTTTCAAGTTTGTATTTCGGTTGATGTGTCTAAACTTTTCAAATAACTGAAGAATTTAATAGCTTATGAGTAGTAGGAGACTTGCTTCTTTGAAGTGATATTTCTGAAAGACTTTCTCAGAGATTATCTTAGTCCATTCAAGCAAATATAACAAAATATCATAGACTTTGTAGCTGATACTTGTTTCTTACAAATCTGGGGGCAACCTATATCCATCTTTGTATGTCAGCCCACCTTACAATGAAAGTTGGCTCTAAACCATCCTATCTGATGAGAATGATCTACCATCTTCCTGGTATGCTAAGGGATGATTACAAGACCTCAGAAATTGTGGTGTCTATTGAGGGCTTGCTTCTCAATGTAAGCTCACATGGTGCAAGGGTGGAAGGATCTCTATGGTCTGTCTTTCAGAAGGGCATTAATCCCACTCAGAATGGCTCCAAACTCGTGACCTAATTACTTCCCAAGAATCCACTTCCTAACACTATCACCACCTGTAGGGATTGAGGTAGAGCTTCAACCTCCAAATTTGTGTGGAGGAGCATAAACATTCAGACCATTGCAATGATCAAACAGAGGTAAGGTGCAACTCTGATAAATAAACAGAGAGAAAAGAAAGGAGAAAAATTATTACCTCAGTATAATTTTACAGCTAGAACAGGACATACGTCATAAAAAATATGAGCTGATGAAGGTGGATTTGTGGCCACTATCTCTCAGAGCTCAAATGAAGACAGACAAAGGGTATAGGAGGTGCTTCTGTTTTTACCCTGGAGCATTCCCTCCATTTTCTCAATGGGAACATAAAGACACATTGAGAATAGTTTTTGTAGACTCTAAGATGATAAGAATATCATCTGCTTCTTGAGGCTGTGTTAATCACAGGCTATAGTCAAACAAACCCTTTACAAATATTTTATGGCAATGAAAAGTTGTGATCATTCTGGAGTGAGCCTCCAGTCTGTGTTCCACTGATATGGTGACTCAGGAGAGCTTCAGGTGCTTTGTGCTTCCCCAGAAAAGAGGCATCCTAAACACACAGTTGTGTCTGACCACTGTACAATGGGTGTTTGCTGTAAGTCTTCATATCTGATGGGAGCGATCCAGCATCTTAGTGGGATGTTTAATTCCGAAAAGATGATTCCAAGTACTGACTTCCCATTCTGGTTTATTAGTCCACAGCACATCAGAGCTAAACAAATGGACCAAAAGCTTCCAGGGTTTAGTAGGATTTATAAGCAATTACCAGAGTTTCGAAGACAGACCACGCTATTACAGAGCATCTTACTGAAGAACACAGAGCTGTTGTAGGAGCTCCTGGATGACTGTGCTCCTCCTGCACGGGTCCGCAAAGTTCATGGGAGAGGGACAAAAAGAAGCATCATTCACCTGATCATTCTCTCACTTCTGGCTTCTCCAAACCACAGTCTAAAAATTGGATATATATTGTGTAACTTTTTGACACTTCAGCATACACCAGAAGATTCCTGGAAAGTACAAAATAAAATGGCTTAGAAATCAATTTCTTTCCTACAGGCTGAACGGTATGTTTTGTCTTTGTTTTGTTTGTAAGTAGGAAGTAGCCCCTTCCTGAGGAAAGAAGTGGTACAAATGGTTAAAAGCACAAGTTTTATAATCAGTTCAATCCAAGTCTCAATCCTCTCTTGGTCAATTTTCTAACTGGGAAACACTGGGCAACAAATGAGCAGCTTAATCTCAAGATGCTCATCTGTCCAATGGGGACAATTACTCAGAATCTTTCCAAGCATTAAATGAAGTGATGTATGTAAATCACCTTGTGCATTTGAACATAAAATTTGTCAGATTCACCCTCATAAAATTTTTCCAGCTGCTGGAAAATTTGGAGCTTCTTTAGTTAAGAAGACACCCTTGAAAAACTTTTAGAAGTAGGAAAAAACCAGAATGTGGGTTCTCTGAGCCAAAAAGATGTGAAAATAGAAAGATGGAAGAACTTGAGTATGCGAACTCATCCATCTGTCAAGTCCCTCATTTTAAGGAGTGGAATGCAGAAGAGAGAAGACAATGGCCAGAAGCGACATTAGCAGAGGTGTTTCTCATTTCCCACCAGGAAGAAAATGTACCAGTGAAGAATAAATGCCCACCCAAAACAATAACGCATAAGTTGTCAGATGATTTTTCACTTAGCATCCTCCATATTTTTTCAAGTCATTATGCCTCTTGTAAACACTATTTCTAATGGATTCGAACATTCCAAATTGTGCATGATTGATTTTCCCATTCCCCTACTATTGGACATTTCATTTATTTTCAGCATTTTGCTATGATAAATAGCACTTTGGTAAATATCTTTACATATAAATCTTTGTCTGAATATCTGATAATTTCCTTAGAATAAATGTATACGAGTGAAAATACTAGATCAAAAAATGATTTTAGGATGCTCATTACATTTTGCCACATGTGGAGAAAAAGAAAGCACAAGTTATGTTCTTAACAGCAGTAAATATAGCTGATAGTCTTCCAAGCTCCTTCCTGAAATAAAATATTATTTTTAAAGAAGCACTATGATTTTATTTGAAATAAGAAGGTGCCTTATTGCCATTTAAATCTTTATTTGATTCAATAATTTTTTATATTTACTAGCTGTGAGTAATTTATCTTTTATGAATGTCTGTTCATGTCCTTTGCCCAAATATTTGAGTGCTAGGGATTCATTTGTTTCTTAACACATTGCAAGAATTCTGAATCTATTAACTAAGAGTTTGACAAGTAGGGAAATAAGGATAGGGCAGTGATATCAGGCATAGTATAATTGCAAACTTTAGATAATGGAAATATTATGAGCAGAAATGTGCTTCTAGGAAATCTCACCTAATGTGTGAGTTGAGCAGTTAACTATCCATGTGAGCATGTACTGAGAATTAAGATTTTTAAGTGTTTGAAACCATAGTATGGGACTTCTGAAATGCCAGATGAAGAAATTGGGTCTTTATTCACTGACTGGTGAGAAACATCACAGCTTCTCATGTGGGATGAATCAGGATTTTTAAAACTCTAGCTGCATATCAAAGCGAAAATACCAAGACTCAGGTGAATCTGGACTGATTAAATCAGAAACATAGTGACAGAGACTTGCATTGGTAAACAATGACTGAGAACAAACCCTTTGAAAGATATTATAACCTAACAAGAATGACTAGAAAGGGAGAAAAAGGAAGGAGAAAGAAAGGAAAGAAGAAGATTAAAAGAAGAAGAAGCTATTAGAACATTGCTGTAGTTAAGGGATGTAATACCAAGGGCCTGATTTAAGACTCTATAGAGGATGCATGCAAGAAATAATGTACACAATGTACACGTTTAGCCATAAACTCCAAAGAGATGAAGGTAGGAGTAAAGTTTGAGGTTTGAGGGAGGGTAAACATAACAATGAACAGTTAGAAGGACTTCCTGGGGAAGTTAACAAGAAATTAATATAATGATTTTTTTTTTACAAAAAATAAAATTAAGATAGAGGCAAAGAAGGAAAATCTAAGCTGACACATAGTGCCCTATATACAAAGTACCTAGCACAGTGTCAGATACACAAAAGGTGTTTAATACTACTTGTTTAAGAATAAAGAAAAGAGCAGCTGAGGACAGAATTTCTCCCAGACTTCACTTTCAGAGAGTAGAAGGAAGAAGGTATTGAACTAGGGATGGAAATGGAATGATCAGAAGATAAAAATATAACATTTTAAGTTTCATAAAGACTGTGAGGTACAGAGTATCCAAATAAAGGAAGTTGAAGAGACAGATTTATATTTTGCCAGGATAGTAATTCCACTACAAAAGTAGGCTAGAAGTTGGCCAATTATGAAGGAACAGTGAGGAAACTGAAAGAAAAAAAAAAAGTTTAGACTATTCCTGGAAAAGAATGAAAGAAGAACATTTGGAAATGTTGTGTTTTTTCAAGAGTCTGTTCCTCACGGACTGCTGGTCAAAGTCCTCTGTCCTCCTCTGGATGCTGCTCAGTTCCTTATCCTGTGGGTTTTGCTAGCATGACAGCTTGTCTCATCAAAGTGTACAATCCAAAAAGACAATAGAGTCAGTGGGCTGGCAAGACAGAGTTGATAGCCTTTTGCTACTTAACTATGGAGGTGACAATCCATCAAATGTTCCTTATTCTCTTGGTTTGGAGACACTAGGTCCAGCCCACACTGAAAGGCAGGGGATTGCACAAGGCTGTTAATACCAGGAGCAAGGATCACAGGGGACATTCTTAGTGGCTGCCTATTAGACTAGAATGATATGAGATATGAGATAATTTGTATCCTAAAAAGTGTCTGAGTTTATTTCTTTAAAAATCTTTCTAATTCTGTTTTTTTTTTCATTGTGTTCTACTTAAAAATCTTTTAAAAGGTGAACTCTGGGTACTAAAAATAAGTTATTTATTTTAGAAAGCAGGATGATATAGGTATAAATACCAGGAAGAAAGCAACATGGATAAGTAGAAAGGAAAGAATAAAAGGAAGAAAGGAAAAAAGGAAGGGGAAAGAAAAGAAAGAGTTTAACTAACCTGCCCAACGTCTCAAAGCCAGGAAGAGGCAGAGTAAAGATAGTAATCTGGATCTCGTTTTTTTTTATGAAACCCATTCATGCTTGCAATAACCTTGCTGTTTTTCCCCAGTTGTTGGGATGAGGTAGGAAGCCTAAAACGAGTAAAGGAGCAAGGGTGTGTGCCTAGAAGTCAGAGTATAAATTGAGAGGATAGGGAGAAATCAGCTCATTTTGGAAGGTAAAGAGAGAAAAATCTCAGGTGGCATGATGAAAGATGGTATATGGTTTTAAAAAGAAAGGGAAGGAAAGAAAAAGTGAATATATTTAACTCAGTGTTAGCAGGTTAGGAAGGATTAGGAAATACCAGTTTTTGCCTGGGCACAGTGGTGCATGCCTATAATCTCAGAGACTGAAGCAGGAGAATCATGAGTTCAAAGCCAGCCTCAGCAAAAGCAAAGCACTAAACAACTCAGTGAGATCTTGTCTCTAAAGAAAATACAAAAATAGGGCTGCGGATGTGCCTCAGTGGAAGAGTATCCATGAGTTCAATCCCTGGTACCCCTTCTCAAAGAAAAGGAAACACAAGTTTCCATAGGAAGAGAGGAAAAGAAATCACATATGTTACAATAAAATAGAGATGGAGATACAGTGTTATAATGTTCTAGAGGATTCTTTTTAGGTTTTTGATAGTAATAATTTATTTATAGGATAATGAAATAATTAAGAGAAATTTCTTTTGGAACTTGAGATACATCGGTATAATTAAAGAAAAAAAAACTTTAGCTATGCTGCTCTCATGATACTTATAATGTAAAGGGAAGGGAGGACTGTAATTTATTGTCCAAATTTGAACATTTTAAGAGTGAAAGGAAGCACCATTAATAATCTGCTGAAACAGCAGGCATAGCTAAGACTGTTCCCAGCAAACTAAAATTTATGCTCATCCTCCTAATGGACAATAAGTAAATAAATGCATATGCAATAGGCAATAAATAAGTAAATGGACAAATACATATACAATTATAAGTTTATGAGTCCTTTAAATGAAACAAATTTATTCAAATAAGATAATCAGGGAGGGACCCTCTGCAGAGGTGACATTAAACCAATTTCTAAAGAATAAAAAGAAAAGCAGGTAGCAGGAATATAGTATAATAATCCAATCCAAGGAACAGAATGGAGCATAGTTTAGCTGGGGCACCCCAAGGAAGGAGAATAGCAAGAGAGGAGGCTGGGAAAAGGAATATGTGAGGATTCCACATAGGATTTTGTTCTAAGTGCAAAAGGAAGTCATTGAATGTATTTAAGTTGCCTACAAAAATATCCCTAGTTGTTAAAAATGTGGAGCTGTATGGCTGCTGTATGTAAAATATTTTATAGGGGATAAGAATATTGGTGAAGATTGAGGCTGATGAATGGAGTCTATATGTAATCTGGAGGCAAAGTGAACAGACCTGCTGATAGCTAAAGGTAGGAGTGGATGGAGAAAAGAATGGCTTCCAGCTTTCCAATGTGAGTCAGTGGGTGGACAGAGGTAGCAATTTCTGAATCAGAGAAGACTTCAGGCAGAAACTCATCCAAGCAGCAAAGAGGAGAGCACTGATTTCCAGTTGTAGGTCTCAACTTTGTTTAATTTGAAAATAGGAGTTAAATCACTCCATTATCAGAGTTCTTTGGTTGAAGGAAACAGAAATGTACTCAGGCTTGCTTAGGCAAAGGGACTGTCAGGAAAAACTCTTGGGAAGTCAGAGAATCAAAGGTAAGTTGGAAGCCCAGGCATGGAAATAGGCAGAAACCAAGACACTCCTAAAGGCAAAAACTACAAGTGTGTGACTAGAGTCAACTTCTGGAACAAAGCGGAGTAAAAATCACTTTTTGATCTTTTTATTCATTCACTCATTTATTTTAAGTTAAATTTACTTTAATTGATACATAAAAGCATAAAATCATGTGATGTTTCAATGTATAATGTCTAAATCAGGATATATATATCAAACATTTATTATTTCTTTATGGTGAACATATCCAAAATACTTTCTTCTAGCATTTTGGAATACAACATACATTATCATTACCTGTATCGTAATTTAATAACTGGTTCATCATCCCCCAAATTCAGACTTTAAAGTCTATGCTCAGGAGATTGCATTTGGGGAATGAAATATCTGACCAGCTTAGTTTGTGTTATGTGTCCATCCCTTCACCAGAGTATAGCCAAGGAAGAAAAGTGAATTTCTTCTAAAAAGTGTGGACAATGCCATTGGGCAGCCAAAATCAACATCTGACTTGTGCACAAGGAGCGCAGAAAGCAGAAAAACTGAAAAATCTGGAAATGACTATGCACCAATAACCATAGATCCACCTTCCACTTGGGACTGAGACAGGCTGGGAGAGGAGGGATATGACTCTCCGGAGTTGCACTCTAGAGGGTAAGGCACACAAGGACAAGCTTCTGCTTTCCTGGAAGCAGGGGAAACACTGATTTTCCACAATTCATCTTATTCCATCCTGATATAAAAATAGCATAAAATAGCATTTTTATCAGACAGATTTCATTTTCTTTTTGGTCTGCATTTGATGATAATTCACAGGAATTATTGAACTTGGGTCCTCTTCACTACACTGGGCTGATTTAGCTAATGATCTGTTAATGAGTTGTTAATCACTTATTCAAATTGGGAGGGTTGGGTGACAGAGCAGGTGCTGAACCTGGAGGAAGAATCTGCTGCAATAAAACCTCCCAATTTCCATTTCTCTTCAAGCAGGCTCTTCCTGCTCATTTTTCACTCATTTTACCCTTTCACTTTTTAGCAGGATTTTGAACAAACTTGTCTGCTGATGTCACCTAAGTGCTGACAGCCTGGTCAACCAGACTTGAATATTTTGTCTTAGTTTCCAATACAGATAGGAATCACAATATAGCAGCACTTGGCTATTGCAATAGGAAAACCATCATACTTCAGAAAAGTAATGATGAATCCATCAATAAGTCTGGCAACAAGAGTAAAATTTGAAGCAAATGTATTCTAAACAACTGTGTATAGTATACAAAAATATTTTGACAGGCACTATCTCATTTGATCTGATCCAGCAACCAAATGAGATAGAAAGATGAATTATTTCCCTGATGATGTGATAGGGGCTAGAAAGTTTAAGAAACTTTCTCAAGGCCACTTAATGTGAAAGTCACATAGTAGATTTCAATCCCAGTATGACTGACTCCAAATTCTACATATTTTTCCTGGCTCATGTGGCCTCTCCTGGAATCTAAGTAAACATTTTAAAAGATAGGGAATTGCTGTCATCAAACCTCATGAACAAAGCATGTATTTTGCTTCTAGATTAGTGAGGAAACCTCCTTTAGAAATACAAGGGATGTTGGTGAAAATGCACATTGCTGAGCTAGCTGCATTCCAGACCTACCAAATCCAAATCTCTGACAGTGCAGCCCATGAATTTGCATTTTATACACTCCTCAAGTTGTGTTTATCAACACTAAAGTTTGGGAATTTCAGTATGTTGCTGCTTTGCTCTACTATTTCTATGGCCAACACATTTAATAAGATTAATGACCTAGTCTCTCTGCCTAGAGTACATTAGAAGCATAACATTAGAAGATGAAATGGGAAAGAAAAAGAAAGGCTCTTTGAGGCTAGCTGGTGCATCAGAAGTGAGATCTAGCAAACTGCTACTGAGTAACAGGAAATAAACACTGAAAAGTAGATAGAAGCCTATGTTTATTATAGCAAAATACAACAATAGAAATTAATTATGTCCATCCTGACTCAGAGGAAAACTGACTCAGAGGAAAAGGAGTTTATGTGATATTCAATATTTTTTATTCTGTAAATTCCTAGAAAGACATAATAAATGTTTAAAAGATATTTGTAAAACAACCTTCAGCTAAAACTAATTTTAGCACTTGTACCAATCATTTTTATCTTTGATACTGCTTTTGAACATTCCATCATAAGTTAAAATGCCAAGGTCCAAGTCCTACCCCAAATGACAAAAAATTCTGTAAACATGGGCAAGTGTATTAAGGTCAATTTTCTTATAGTTGTGCAATGACCTAGGTTGTGAGAATGAAATGAAATAATGGAGGTGAGAGCCTGATGCAGATGGAAAAACATCATATGAGTGCCGGGATTAGGATTATCTGGAAAAATCCTTTATGGCATTTTATCTCCGGAACCACTGGGGATAACTAGTACAGAGATGCAGGAATTACCTATTAAATATAACTATGAATCCATTGAAACAATTGACCTGAATAGTCATGTCTCTGGACACTGCTCCAAGCCAAAATGAGTGACCTTGAACCAAAATCCCTTCACATATTTTAAATTTTTTCTTACCTTTAGAAAGGACTGAAGTTCCTATCAAACATCTATCAAAGGCATGTCAGAATAATAGAGAATGTCTTGGAAAACAGAATTCTTTATGTGTTCCTGCTTTCAGATAGAAAATATTATTATAAGGCATAGGAAATTAATGTCATGTGAGTGGCTGATCATCAGAGTTGGCAAGTGACCTCAGAGTACTCATATAATTACTTTTTTAAAAATTGAGTATCATAATTGTGAAATAATCATTCCATTGACAAGTTTCATGGAAGACTTTGAGAGTAGGGTTAACTTGGGGAAACTATAAGACTGTGTACTTGTTGTTTGCTTGCTTTATTTCTTTGTGGGGTATCTCTTTATATTGACTCAATTATTCTTCAACTCATCTGCCTGAAAGGAATCTAACAAAGGCAGAATTTTTAAGAAAGAAACAATATTTTTAAGACCTATTTTTCTTTTGATTCCTGATTTTTCTCATTTTCTACAGGAAGAAAGAAGCGTGAGTTTTGTTAAAAAATACAAAAATTAAAATTTCAAAATCAAAGAAAAAAATGAGGAAGCTTTTCACTTTTAACAATATGTGCTGGTTTGTTCTTTTCTTAACATCTTGTTGACAAAGGAAATTTAAGGGAACCAGAGATCTACATTCTCTAATACAAACTTGGCTTCACAAATGCTCGTCTGACACATTTGCCAGATTTATTTACCATATAATTTTAAGATACCAACTGGCTACACTTTGTTTTTTCTGCAGAACCAAAAGGAAAAATTTATTTCATTCTTTAATTATATCATCCATTAACACTCACATGAAATCATCTTGATAGATACTTGAATACCACAAGTACAAACATTTTTATCCCAGTCAAGGAGTTAAAATTGGCTTTACTTTTTCTTTTCAGGATCATTGATTCTTATTAGATAAATAAGAAACCCAATTCTAAGTGGTTAACCAAAATTCCCAAACAAATGACATTCATAAACATGTGAAGGGACTTGGTTATGGGGCTTGTTTTCATCTGTGTCAGAAAATGTTACTAACCCTTATCCTTCAAAGATAAATGCATTTATTACATCAGTTGGAGAAAGAGATGCAGTGAAATAAATCAAAGGTATTAAAGAAAGGAAGATAGTGAACTTAGGATATAGCTCAGTGGCAGAGTGCTTGCCTAGCATGCATGAGGCCCATGGTTCAATACCCAGCACCGTAACAAGTTTAAAAAGATAAAGGGTGATTTGAGGCAACTATTTGTTTTGCCACCACCAAATTCATTTCCAGAGAAAAGCCCTATCGATTTCTAGGGAATGGTTTGTTCTGCCATGGTAGATGCAGTGTTAATGTTCTTTATGGCTCTCTCGGAGCTGGTGCAGTAACACCAATCTAAATAAGGGAGAAGGGAAGGCTTAATCATACCCGTCACTGACCAGTTATTAACATTTTCCAACAAGGGCATTAGAGGAGAAATTCTTAGAGGTCAATTTGTATTTCAAGATTGGAACCAAAGGACAGAAAACTTACTTGAAAACAATGTGCTTATGGCAAGAGCAGGTGTGCAAAGTCCACTTTCTTGGCAAGCCTTTATTAAGCACCGCATATGTTAGAGACCTTTCTAGGTCCTCAGTCATTCAAGGAGTTCAATGTCTAATGGGCAAAATTGTTCAGGAAGAAAATGTATGCAACAAACATTTATCAAAGCAATTTCAATAGACCTACATATAAGATACAAAAGAGGTTTTAATTGATTCTTCCTGGAAAACTTAAAACAAGAAAGGTTACTTGATTGTGGGTAAAACTGTCTGACAGAAGAGGTGGAAGGGAAGCTTCAGGCATACAACATGCCTGGGCAAAAGCTGGGATGTGTAAAATAGCACAAAAAATTTTGCAATGCATGATCCTATATTAATGAAGCAGAACACTCTTGAGGAAGGAAAGAAGAGATTTTAAAACAAGCAGCATCTCTATTAAGCAGAATGTTGGGTTGAGAAGCTACTAATAGGTATTTTGATTATATGGTCAAACTACATTATAAAAAGATTGTTCAGAAAGCTTTGGAACAAAGGGTTGAAAGGGATCAGAAGTGAAGACATGAGGTTGGTTAGGAGAAGACATTAAGATAAAAAGTGAGATAATGATGTTCTGAATTAAGATAGTAGAGATAAAAGCAAGGATAGAAGTGATGATAAAAGTTGGAAATTATTTGAATTTCTAGATTTTGTTATTGTTTTAATATAGGATAGGTGACTTATTGAATATAGGTCCAATTTCAAAGTGACCACTGGGTCCACATCTCCTATGCTGCCTAATCCTGTGTAATTCCTTACGACTTATGCAATCTCCCATTTATAGAACAATATTCTGCTTTACCCTGTAGAACTGTCAGTGCTGTGATACATGTGACATATTTATATATTTACCACGTCCTGTCTTGGTTGTCATGCCATCTCCCTTGAGGCCATTTTAAGCAATAAATAATTGTTTTCTCTCATCTCTAGATAAAGAAGTATAAGTTCTGTCTTTCTGGGTCCCTGTGGCTTCTGACTGTTGTTCCTGATAAAATTAAATTGTTTTCTTTGAAGTTCTGCCCTTCAACTAGACAACCCTCTAAATGCTATTATCTATTGACCTCCAATTTATTCCTTTTCATTCATCAAGTAGTCTGTTCCATGAATTTTCAGTCACTAAATATCCCATTCTACTCTATTTACAACCAACACAAACTTTGCCAAGATTCAGGCATCAACTCCCGTTACCTCAAATTATCCCCAGGATGATTTATTGAACACATTGCTTCACTTCCTTAGCCTCTTCATCTATGACTGACCCTTTCTAATCCACTCAAGTGTTCAAGTATAATCTTTGAATCCCAGGTGGAAGAGTCCACCTTCCAAAATCCTCAAACATGCACTCCTTTGAACAAAACGTTCTCATTTCCATCTTTCTTATTAATTACTCCTACTTTAACCTCACTGTTATCATCAAATTTCATGCCCCTTTTTTATCTTAGGGATCCAGAATGAATAGCATTGCCTATAAAACATAAACTTGTTTTTCATTCCCCTAATGCTTAGCCTCATCTCTATTTCAAACCCCAACACTTAGTGAACCCCCAGGAAGGGGTTCTCCATTCCTACACCTGGGTTGCTTAGCACAGAGAGAAAGAGGCAGTCAACATTATAACCCCATGTTCTCCAAATTATGAGGAGTTCTCAATACTAACTGGCAATACTGTTTCTCCATCCAGTTCCTGCTCTTCTGCTCCAGCTTTCTGTTTCTAAGAGAACACAGACACATTTAGACAGGAACTCTTTCATATTCCCCTCCGTAGACACAGAGAGCTTTCGTCCTCTACATCCTCCCTCCCTACCTCATCTGTTACAGTAGAGGGCTTGTCCAGGCTCCTGCCACATGTGCTTTCAATCCCATCCCTTCTAATCTTCTGAAAAGGTCAGCACTATTTTTAACCCTTTTCTCAGTAACAGTTGACATCTCCTTTATTAGATTCTGATACCAACAAACAATGAAGGTAAATGTATCCGGTCAAAACAACAAACTAGAACTAAAACAAGGCGCAGCAAATCCTGGCATGACCCCCACTTTCATTTCCAGCTGAAGCACTATCTTTGTGCTCCTCTTGACAAACAGGTCAAAGTGTGTATGGCTTGCACATGACTCATTCAACCCTAAGGCCCTTCCACCCTACAAGAATTCTAACACTTCTCCACTGGAACAGCTTTCATGAAGAAAACCAGTGATCTTCAAGGCGCCAAACCCAAAGAAGAGTTCAAGATTAAAAGTTACATCTCTTTTGTAACATCTGTGAAGTCCGTGCTAGTTTTTCCTTTACTTTTGTGGCTGCTTGATTTCTTTTTCCTGTGCACACTCAGCTTACTATTCCTGAGACAGTAAGTCATCAATATCCATCAGTATCCATCCATGACCTCTCTCCTAAGATCCAAGCTGATATTTGGCATTTCTGTTGCAATAATTAATAGAAACCTAAAACTCAGCAAAGGTTTTGATGACTACAACTGAAGTCCTCACAATATCCCACAAGTTAGAAGGGCCCACAAGGCCCTCTATGGTATGCACACCCCCTCATTAACTTCAGACAGGATTCTACTATCTCCTCTAGCCTCCACTGTCTATTCTATTCATTCAGCTTCCTTTCTGCTCCATAGACATAAACATCCCAAGCAGGGCTTTTGCTTAGGCTTTTTCCTCTACCTCAATTCTCTGCTTCCATATAACTACATAACTAGCTAATTCATCTCTTCAAGTTGTTGCCCAAATGTTACTGTGTCCATGAAAAATACTGAAACTACTTTATTTAATATTGTATTCTCTGTATCTTGATAGGCTCATCACCTTATCTTTCTCTATTCCTGTTCCAAGGACTTTACTCTTTACTTTAATAAATAAGTATGATTTATTTATTTATTGTACTTAATTTTTATTATCTATCTCTTTCCACAAGAATATAAGTTCCAAGAGAGCAATGATGGTTTCTCTATTTTATTTTTGGATATATACCAAGAGCCTAGATATCCCAATTGCCTGACACTTGATCTGACTCAATAAATATAAAGAGAATGTATGAAAACAAAGCCAAATTCCTAATGCTCCCTCTTTCTGTCTCCCTTGTAACAAATAAAAACCAAAACAAAACAAAGCAACAAAAAAATCTAGTCTTCTTCCATGTTACTCCATCCTCTGGTTCATACCTCACAACCAGTCTTTTCTAATATCTTTTCTATTTTATACAAACATTTCTTGGAACTCATTTACATCTTTTTCTTATTTTCTGAATTTGCATTGTCCACTCTAAGTAGCCATCACTTGTCGCCTGAACAACAAGACAGACTTTTAACTGGTCCTCACATTTACATTAATCCTCCAAAACCATTATCCATTCAACATACAAATGTTTAATTAGCATACTCTCTTCATATCACTCTCACTAAAAAACTTGCCCTTGGGGAAAGAGCAAAATCCTAACTTCTCCTCGTGGTTCTAGTTGCTTCTAGAACTCTCACTATTCTTGCTACAATTGACCATTTTATTCAGCTCCTGGGCTGTGCTGTGCTCCCTTGATCCCTAAGGTCTTTACACATACTGTTCCCTCTGCTTGGAAAGACATTCTCTTTACCTACCTATCTCCTCTCTCTTTGGTCCAAATCAATCATCAGTTTTTTAACAAAACCTTCCTTGACTTTTCTAAGGCAGTTATCAACATTAAATGTTTTTACAGTACACATTTATCTTTGTGATTTCTATAGATCTGTATGTCTTCTCCACAGCAGCCACAAACTCCATGAAAACAAAAATGAAACCCTTTCTTGCTCTCTTTCCCATACACACCAGTTTAATCTGAGCAATCAACATAGTGGTTGGCACATACTGGGCATTCATAATATGAGGAAAGGAGGAGAGGAAAAACATATTCCTGTTTTGCTCTTGAATGAGATTATTGGTGTTATCTTCAATCACATTAAAAGAAAATAGACATGATAAAGAGAAGATAGCACATTTGAATTTTAATTCGCAAGTTAGAGATGCTCAGATATGCAATGGTTATTTACCTGTACAGGTGTGGCACTTGGGGGGGGTCAAGGCCATGACTGGAGGTTTTAGAATCCTCATGACATTGGATAAGATTTCCTACAAAGAGTGGAGTGCATAATAGCAATGTCATAAGGTGGGATTCTGATGAGCCCTTTATTTGGGGCTGGCAGAAATGGATTCCTTTAGTCAAAAGGAATTGGGAAGAAGTGGTTAGAAAAAAAGGAAAAGTGTCAGAGAATGTTAGCAATGGGAGACCATAAAAGGAAATAATATTAGGTTAGAGAATGTGGGCAATATTGTCAAATGCTACAAGAGAAATTTTATAAAGCCATAAGAAGTGTAGAAGACATTATGTTAAAGTGTAAGATTAGAAGCCAGAATGCAATAGGAAGCAAAGTGAATAGAGAAGAAAAGAAGGGGTTCTACCTACACTAACATTGTATGGGGCTTGACTGAAATAAAAACAAGGAGAGACTGGGGATGTAATTTAGTGGTAGAACAAGTGCTTAGCTCATGCAAAGCCCTGGGTTCCAAATGTTGCACCCCCAACCCCCATACACACAAAGGTAGGGGAGTTGGAATTGTTTAATTTATTTTACTGTCCTTCCCAAAAGTATATTTTTTAAAAATGGTAAAACCTAAAATGACTATGTTCATCAGTTTTTTCATCATTGTGACCAAATTACCTGACAAGCACAACTTAGAGAAAGAAAGATCGATTTGGGCTTATGGTTTCACAGGTCTCAGTCTACAAATGGCTGACTCCATTGCAAAAACATCATGGCACAAGGACATGGCAGAGGAAATCTGATCAGGTCATACCAACCAGGAAACAAAGAGTCAGAAAGACAGTGAGGAGAGGGGAAGTGCAGAAGAGGCAGGGAAGAACATAAACCTTGCAGGGCATGTCCAATGACCGACTTCCTCTAACTATGTTCCACCTGCCAGTAGTTGAATCAGCTACCGATATATTAACCCAGCAAATGGATTAATCCACTAATTGATTAAGCATTGCCTAAATGCCTCACCTTCAGAGGTATTGCTGTATTGGGGACCATACTTGGAACACATGAGATTTAGGGGACATTCTATATCCAAGTCATAACACTGTTTATTTATTGGAATGTTATCATGTATCATGTACTAAGCACGTTGTCCTCACTCTTGTGAGGAAGGTATTGTTACCCCAATTTTTGGATGAGGGTAAGAAGAGATTGAAAGATTAGGTTACTACTACCAAAATCACACAGCTAATCATTAGTGTGCCAAGAGTTCAAATTCAGATTTGCTCAACACCAACAGGTACATTCTAAACCCTTAAAGCAGGTTTTTCCAAAATATCAGTTATCTTCATATCCTCTTCACTATTTTGGCCTTAAATTCTTAATCACCTGCTATATCATTATTTAAAATAAGTTTTAAAGATCTATTATTTTCACTATTGATTAGGTTCAAGGAATTTATTTTACATAATGAAAAACATAACAGCAATTGTACTTTGTTAAACTTTCAGTCTATTATATACATACTAATAATTTAATAAACCTTTAAAAAGTTTAATTAGACATAGATGGACATTTATCATTAGCAAAAGTTTATTTGAAAAGTTGAAGCCATATTTACAAATTTAAAATGGTTGATTCTTTAAAATCCTTCCAGTACCTTAAGTGGCAGGTAAAATATACAGAAATACAGTTATTATCTAAACCATTTAGAAAATTGCTATGCTCCTTTTAAAACCTGTTCTAAATTATAGGTACTATTGGATTCATCCATTGTTTCACTATCTATGCACTTGTTTTTACACTTAGCTATAGTTAGACTTATTGTGATACCTTTCTTAGATTGTTCTTAAAATTCATTTAGATATGTCTCCAATGTTCTGGCAATGTTACCAGATAAAATGAAAAAAAATGATACCATTTCAAGAAGAGTACCTGAGTTACTAATTAAGAGATTCTTGGACAAGTTACAACATCTAGTTGATCTTTTCAAATATAACTCAACTTTGAGCCACATAACATTACACAGAGCTTCCTTTCCATGTCTTAACTTTACAACTTGCATCAATAAAGCTTTTGGAATTTAGTTAGGTGTATTTTGCCACTTGGGACCTTTTCCCAGAGTATTCTATTTCAGTCTTGTTTACCTGGGCTTGTCTTGCTGTTCTGCCATTAGATTATGTTTATTTGGTGTTTCTTTGATATAATTATATTCACTCATTTTACCATTATTAAAAATAAGTGTTTTCCTTACTAGCATCTCATTCTAATTATAGGTGTCAATTAAAGATGGTAGGTCACAGATGATGTGGAATCTATTATTCTTCTTTCTAGGACACAGGGCATTTGACATATGTGTTATCTTGAAACAAACTAAACTTTGGTAGAAAGTGATAATGTGTGCTGATTAACCAGCAGACCCTTTTCTAACTGATAATCTACCAACACATGTCGATCAGTTTTACAGATGAGTTCTTTAATAAGTCCTTGGTACAGTTCCCAATTTGTCTAGGACTATCTGACTTACTCCAAGTTTTCTGTCTTTATCAGTATCTATTTACAGAGATGAAAGTTAGCATATGAACATACTTTGCAATTATATACTTAAGAGAATAAATCAAATACTCTCATGTAACATGTATCTACTAATAAAACAAAAATTAAAATTATTATATTTTTATACTTCTTTTGTATGAAAATATTTTAGTTTTTCAAAACTTTGATAATGGGGGCTGAGGATGTGGCTCAAGCAGTAGCGCGCTCACCTGGCATGCGCGGGGCACTGGGTTCGTTCCTGAGCACCACATAAAAATAAAATAAAGATGTTGTGTCCACCAAAAACTAAAAAAAATAAATAAATATTTAAAAAATTCTCTCTCTCTCTCTTTAAAAAAAATTTGATAATGAACCATAACTATTATCCCCTTTAATATTCAAGTGATCATAACTTTCCCAATAGACCTCTACTAAGTCAGTTTTTTTTAATTAACGCCCAGGATAGTCTTAAAAATCTTCTCATTTTCTGTCAATAATAGTCTTTTTTCATAATGTTATAGTTTGGATTTTGAATGACCCCCAAAGACCCATATGTTTAAAAGCTTGGTCCCAGGGTGGAGCTATTGGAAGGTGATAGAACCTTTAGAAGGTGGGACCTTATGGGAGGTCCTTAGGTTACTGACACTCAAAAAGGATTGTGAGATCCTGCTTTCTCAGTCTCTATCTATTCTAGTTTAAGGTGTGAGTTTTCTATACAGCACCTGCTTCCCAGCCTTCCATGCCATGAAATGATACAGTGAAGGGGCAGCCCTCACCAAGCCTGCACTACATATTTGGATTTTGAACCTTTAAAACTGTAAGCTAAATAAAGCTCTTTTGTTTGTAATAGTAATTTCCCCAGATATCCATTATAGTAATGTGTAACTGACTGATACATACAGCTATAATGTTTTTTGTTTTCTTGCCTCAAATTGCTTTCCTATGAATTCTAGTGATTTTGTTGTTGTTGTCGTCGTTTCTTTGTTTGTTTAGTGGGGAACTTTAGAGACATTTTGGAAGTGGGCATGAATGTTAGTTGTGATCAAAAGAGCTATGACTGCTATTAGTTCATGTTTACAGTCAGAGAGGAAAAGATATTTCCTTTTAGGGTCATTTGTTTACTTTCCTTTTTTTTCTCCCCAATTTAACATGGTTCATGTTCTCTGCTTTGGTTAAGGCTATGATTTTCATTATACTAAACCTATTTCATATACATTTACTCTAAATTAATTTATCTGAAAAGAAAACTTTAAGTCAGTACTGTAAATTACCACCAGTATCATTTACCATTTACCATAAATAAAAGAATACTATAAAAATAAATATAGAGTCTAATAGTGTGCCCTGCAATACATAAGCTTGTGCGCATGTATATGTGCGCACGTGCGCACGTGTACACACACACACACACACACACACACACACACAATCCAAAATATAATGTCCAGAATATGCTGAAAGAAGCTTTGTAGGACCCCTCCCCATAAATGACCATAATTGATAAAAAATTATTTTTCAAATAACCATTTAAAATCTCTGGAAGTTATCAAAGGTCATGCAGCAGATGAAGAAACACTTATTCAAGACTATGGACTAATTCTCATACCACTAGTGGGAAGGGTGGGACTTGAGCAGTGACATATTCACTCTTTTCTCCTGGTCCAGATTAGCATGATGAGAGCCCAGCTCTATGTCAATGTGGCCAAGTAGAGAGCGAGAACTCCCCCACAACCCCTAGTGAAAGGCCACAGAACCTCCCAGAGAGGCATTCCTCTCCACATACACACAGCCTCCTGTCACAGAGGCAGATTCCAAATACATGTGGCAGCAGGTCCCCTTTTTGCATGCAACTCTGCATCAAGGACTTAGAGAAGTTACTTTTGTAAAAAGCACCCCCTCTGCCTGATCAGTGACTAAAAGCAGGATAAAAGCAGGATAAAATTTGGCATCTCTGCCTGTCTTCTTTATTACCCTAAACTGTGATTTGCTCAGCTCTGCATAAGGCATGTTATTCATTTAATGAATATTCATCTAAAAACTGGAAATCCAAGGTTTATTGCCTCAAATCTGCTTAGCCTATCTGATAACCCTTTAAGACTGAGACAAGATTTGCAGCATCTATTTTCAAACCCCTGGAGTGGAATTTAGATATCCTCAGTCCTTGTCTTACACCTTTCAGGAACAATGGGAGACAAGCACATCACCCCAGGATGGCACTGATCCCCTGGACAGAAGCAATCATCTTCCCTCTTCAGGATCACAGGTCTGATAGGTAAGCACCCTGCATCCTACAAAACAAATGGAATTGCCCCCTCAAGCAATAAGAACTTCTCAGGAGCCACCTCACAGGATCAGAACTGAAGGAACCATCAACCAAGCCACACTGTGACCAAGACTGCTTAATCATGCATAACTCTCACCCATTGTCCCAACTCTTTCTCTATTTAAACTTAAAGCTCCTATCAGCATCCTGAAGTCAAGGCTGAGAAGCAGGATCTCACTTTGCCTTCCCAATATGGCCACATTGATTAAAGTTCTTTTCCAGCTTTTCATCATTGCCTTTTCTATTTGTTTTTTGGGGAAAGTACCCAGACTTTATTGGGATCCATGGAGTCAGATTTTTGACCTAGAATATTGGTAATAGCTCTGACTCACAGAAAAGAGGCTATGACCAGGCAAGAATACTAGACCTGATTATCCACCCCTCCCTCGCTTGCAGGGAAGAGGTTCAATGCAAGGGGAGAAAGGCTAGAAAGATAAGAGGCAACATCTGCACCCAGAACCCTAACTACAAAGCAAGGTATCCCTTGGGGACAGGCAGGGACCTGTGACTATCCCCAGCTGCAGTGGCTTAAAGACTTTTCATAGAGGAGAAGGATCATAAAAAGAACTCCTCTGAAACTCTTCCCAAAGGAAAAAAGCTTTATTTGAAGAATGAAGGGAAGTTCAAGCTTTGAACACAATGGTAATTTTGTTGGTAAAGCAATTAAGAAGAGGTTGGTAGCTCCACGGGAACAATAAGATCAACTATAGTACCCATGTTTTACCAGAGAGAGTCATGGGAAGAAAAAAACTAGGAGCTTTCTCAGATCAAGACTAACCTCAGAGCTTGACTTCACAGACTATCCCTGGACAGGATCTCAGATTAACTGGGTACAACTGTGATGCCCCAGCATTGTTGATTTATGCCCTTGAGTGTTGTCAAAAACAATAGAACAATTAACCAGCAATTAGTGGAGCCAGAGGCAGACACTTGAATGTGAATCCAGAGATGGTTGAAGGGAGCCTTGATGAAACCACCCTGGTCCTAAAGACACTGCTTTTCTCAGGAAGTCACATTAGAGGCTAGGCTTTGCATGTGGGGAAAACAGAGTCCCAGAAAACAGGTCAGCCAAACAGTAAGAAGATAAACAAGCAGACAAAAACAATTGGAAGCCCTGGAAAGGGACAGAAGTATATGGAGTTGGTAGATTACCTAAAATGCCCAGTTTTCAGCAAAATAACTATGAGATGAGACATGCAAACAAACAGCAAATTATGACTCATAGAAAACATTTCTAAAAAGCAAGCAATAAAATAGCCTTTGAAGATGCTCATATGTTAGCAAAGACTTACAAACAGTACACACACACACACACACACACACACACACACTACAAAAAGCTAAAGGATATAATGCTTAAAGACCCAAAAAAGGAAATATGGTGATAATAAATAATCAAATAGTATAAATAAAGTGATAGAAATTATTTTAAAGGAATCAAATGGAGCTAGGCATGGTGGCGCATGCTTGCAATCCCAGTGGCTCTGGAGACTGGGGCAGTTGACCTCGAGTTCAAAGCCAGCCTAAGCAAAAGCAAGGTGCTAAGCAACTCAGTGAGATCTTGTCTCTAAATAAAATACAAAATAGGGTTGAGGATGTGGCTCAGTGGCCAAGTGCCCTGAGTTCATTCCCTGATATCCCCTCCCCGACTCCCCCCAAAATCAAATGGAAATTCTGGATTTAAAATTATAAACTCTGAAATGAAATATTCACTAGTGAGGTTCAAAATTGATTTGAACTGATAGAATAATCAGCAAATATGAAGATAAATACATAACATTGTCTGAAAAAACAGAAGAGGAAAAAAATGAAGAAAAAAATTTAAAAGAACCTCAGAGAAATGCACATTGCTACTAAATGAACTAAGATATTTGGAAGGAGATGGGCAAAAGTGGACAAGAAAACATGGAACAGAAAAAATATGCCAAAGAACATTGAAAACATCCCAAATTTGACTCAAAGCATTATCTGTATACCCAGGAAGTCCAAGAAACTCCAAGTAAATTAAGTGTAAAGAGACCTTTCCCCAAATGCAGAATAGTGAAAATGCCATTCATCAGAAAAGATGGAGGCCAGGAGGCAGCAGATGACATATTCTAACTGCTGAAAGAAAAGAACTCTCAACAAGAATCTTATCTTCAGAAAAAACAATATGAAAAAAATTAACTGCTAAAGATTCACCTTAAGATAAATACTAAAGGAAGTTGTTCAAATTAAAGTCACATTTTTTTCCATTAAAGTCCAACTCCAGTAGGTAATTTGAACCCACATGAAAAAACAAAGTTAATCATGTAATTGTAAAAGATGAGATAGATACATTTTCTTCTGCTTTTTCCTCATCTTATAACTGTAAACATCTCTATTTCATAAGAATAAAAATACCTCAAACCAACAAACCTAATTTTGAAATATTTCCATATTTTTCTGGAAAAAGAAGAGCGAGCAAAACCAAAAAGAGAGGAATGAAATAATAAATATTAATAATGAAATAAAAACAGTGAAAATCAACAAAATAAGTTTATTCCCTGAAATCTCAATAAAATTGGCAAACTTTAACTAGCCTAACAATAATAATGATAATAATAATAATGATGATGATGATGATATAAAATGATACATATTCAAATTAATATAATCAAGAATGTGAGATACACTAGCTATCTTGCAGACATAAAAACAAGCATTTATGAGAGAATAATACAAACTGTATATGAAAATATTAGATAATCTAGATAAGATGGACAAATTTCTAGAAAAATGCAAACTACCATAACTGATAGAAAAGAAAAAAGAAAATCTAAATGGTTCAATATCAAGATTCTTTAGAGAAGTCAGGGAATGTAGCCTAAGAAACAATTATTGGAATTAATGATTTAAAATTCTTTCCCATGTAGATTCTACAGGTGAAAATAACTTAATATTATATCCCATATCAATAGAAAGAGGGAGAACCACCATGTAAATATTGAAAACAAAATAATTTGACAAAATTCAAAATGTCTTCATTATAAAAGCACTTAATAAACTGATTAGAAGGAAACTTCCTCAAACTGATAAAAGATGTTTACAAAAAATAATTAAAACAATTTAAAAATTTTTTAAAAAACATAGTTAACATTATACTAAATGATGAAAAGCAGAATACTTTCACCATTTCATGAATAAGAAAAGGATACCTGCCATTGCTATTTCTGTTCAACACTGTATTGGGGGTTCTAGCCAAGACAATTAAGTGAGGAAAAAATATATATATATATATATGTATATATATGTATATATATATATATATATATATATATATATATATATATATTCAGATTTTAAAGGAAAACATAAGATCTCTTTATATGCATATGACATTATTTTCTGTATAGAAAAAAAAATCTCAGGAGTCCACTTAAAAAATGGAACTAGTAAACAAGCACAATGTTGTTGTAAGATAAAAGATCAATATGCAAAAATCAATTGAATTTCTAAACTTTCAATGAACAAGTAAAATTCAGAAAAGAATACTATTTACAAAAGCATCAAAAATAACAAAACATTTAAGAGTTAATTTTATATAAGAAGTGAAAAATATATAATCTGAAACCATAAAGTGTTAAAAGAATTAAAACCTGTATAAATGTAAAGATATTCCATTTTTTTTAATGTATGGGAAGACTTAATTGTGAAGATTGCAATACTTCCAAAATTCATCTGCAAATTTAATGTCTTCAACAAAATTTCAGTGGAGTCTTTACAGATATTGATAAGATAACTTTAAAATTTTTATAGAAGTGCAAAGTACTCAGAATAACCAAAATAATTTTTTAAAAGAACAAAGTTGGAGTGATCCACTTTCCAAATTCAAAACTTACATCAAAGCCATAATTATCAAAACAATGTAGTACTAACATATGGATTAAAATAAAGTTCAATGAAAATAACTGAAAAAATCTAGAAATAAAATCTCACATTCAAGATCAATTAATTTTCAATGAAGTTGGCAAAACATTTTAGGGAAGAGAAAATAGTCATCTCTAATCAATGATGCCGGGCAACTAATTTATCCCCTCATGAAGCAATTAAATTGAAACTCTGCCTGAGACAATACATAAAATTGAAATTGAAATGGATAGAAAGAAGTCCTAATTTTAAGATACAAGATTATAAAGTTCTTAAAATGGACATTTGGATAAATGTTTGTGATCATAGATTAGGCAATGGTTTCTTAGATATGACACCAAAAGCAAAGCAACAGAAGAAATCCAATTAAATAAATTGGACCTCATCCCAATTAAAAGGAACTCTAAAAGATGCCATCAAAAAGTGGAAAAGTCAAATCGCAGAAAGACACAAAGTATTTGCAAATCCTAAGTTTAAAAGGAGTCTAGAATTAAGAACGAATAATTCTTACAATTCAACATTAAGAAGACAAATGCAATGAAAAACAGGCAGGAGAAATAGATGAACTCTAGATACAGCAAAAGAGAGGGAGGGTAAGGGAGGGTGGCACGGGGGTAGGAAAGGCAGTGGAATGAGATGGACATCAATATTCTAAGTACATATATGAAGATGACATGAATGGTGTGACTCTACGTTTTGAACAACCAGAGACATGAAAAATTGTGTTATATATGTGTAATATGAACTGAAATGCATTCTGACATCATATATAATAACTTGGAATAATTTTTTTAAAAAACGGGCAAAGGCATTTCTACAAAACCACATACAAATAGTTAATAAATACATGAAAAGATGTGCAACATTATTAGACATCAGGGAAATGCAAATCAAAACCACATGGGATACCACTTTATCACTTTTTATAATAAAAATGACAAATAATAAGAAGTGATGTCAGAGGGTGGAAAATTTGGAATTTACATACGCTTCTGGTGAGAATGTCAGATGGTGCAGACACTTTGGAAACTTGTCTGGAAATTCCAAAAAGATTATACATAAATTGCCATAGGATCTGCTAATTCTACTTTTATGTATATTCCTTAAGAGAAGTAAAACTATGCCCACATAGAAACTTGTATAACAATGCTCCCAGAAGCATTATTCATAGCCAAAAAGTAAAAACAACCTCCATTCAGTGTAATAGTATTTTAAATGATACTTGATTAATAGAAATGGGAAAATGACATGGGACAGCATGACTAAACCTTGAAAACCTTATGCTTAGAAACAGAGGTCAGTCACGAAAGACCATGTGACCCTATGTATAGAACAAGTCCAGAACAGTCCAATTCATTGACACAGGAATTAGAATAACAAGAAGTTACCTAGAAATGGAGGCCTTATGGGAAATGGGAAGTGACCCTCAATGTTAAAGGGTTTCTTTCTGGGCTAATGAAAAATGTTGTAAAATTTATTGTGGTGATGGTTGTACAACTCTGTATAAATAAGAAATTTTCAAATAGCATCCTTTGAATAGGTGGATTATATGGTATGAACTGATTCTCAATGAAGCAGGTTTGTGAAAACAATGTGAGGGGTACAACTTCTATGAGAATGTAATTTTATGAGAGCATAAATAAGGAATCTCCACTCAGTCTGGAGATATGGGGAATCAGGCAACCATTCTTGAATTTTAAGTGTGTGTGTGTAGAGGTGGGTGAGAGAGAGAATTAAAGAGACGGAGAGAGACAATGTCATAGTGTAGCATTCCATAGAAAAATGACATATAATTCAAACAGTAGCAAAAATCAAATGAAGCTGGAAACATAAGCCAGAGCCATAATACAGAGGGCACTCAAATGCCAAGTTAAGGTTTTCAGACTTAATCCTGTGCCCACGGTAATTGGTGATGGCATTTTGGTAAAAGACAAATTCACTCTTATGTCTGAGTCGTGATGGATGGATTCTTTGGCAAGAGGAAAAACAGAGTGAGAAGGGTAAACTAAAAAGCAGTGAAACCTACAAAGAGATCTTCACAATAATATAGGTAAGAAATCTGAAGGATTTAAAATAGACCAAGAGTGTTGAGGTGAACAATGGAAGAGGAGCCAATCCAAGAAATAAGGAGATGGCTAACAGAAGGTGTTTGCAGACAGCTGGTTAGTTTGCAATATTGCAAAGGGAGGGTGAGGAGAGAGAGGAAGAAAGATCAGGCCTAGATTTCCAGCAGAACAAGTCTATAGTATCTGAACCAACAAGTGAATGAAAGATTGAAGGAAGAATGCAGAGTTTAGGAAAAACTGCAAAATTTTTGTTCATGAAGATCAGGTATATCTTTTGCATCCAGTAGTTCTAACGCAATAGTACAGTGCAAATCAAATAGGTAACTAGACAAGTTAACAAAAGTGTAAGACTCAGATCCAATATTAAGAGGCTCTGCAGAGCCAATTCCCCAAAAGCAAAAAATAAATAAATAAATAAATAAATATAGTCAGTTTTGGAGGGAAATATGGGAAGTAATAGTCAAGCATTTTTACTGGTTTCTAGGCCTGCCTGGTATTCTATAAAAAGAGATGCTTGCCAAAGTTCCCAGTGACACAATTGTAGAGGAGAGAAAGATGCTATTGGAGTGGAAAAACAGGAATGCTTTGCAGAATTTTGATTTAGAGCCTCCCCTGTAAATGCCAGTTGTTCCACTAACTTCATTTTGCTAATGCAAGAACAGCTTTTGGAGTAATAACATATTTCAGTGTGAATGTCTTTTTAATAATCCTTAATTTGAATCCTAATTCCCTTGATAGCCACTTTGAGGAGACAACTGCATTCCAAAAGTAACACTGCATGAGCACATTTGAGAAAGACCAATCATATACACACACACTCATACACACATACACACACACACACACACACACACACACAGAGCACAGAAAAGTGGAGAAAGATGTTTCAAATATTTTAACACATTATCATATTTCTTAAATCCAGTGTCATCAAAGGAATGCTCTGAACCTTTTAACAAGCAATCACTCCAAATTTTATAGACATTAGCGATTAACAGCACATTCCTTATCCTCAGTCAGGATCTGAGCAAGAAGAGATGGAAGATGAAGAGGTAGTGATAACAAGAGCAGAAACAGAAAAAGACAAAAGAGATAAATAGAGACAAAAGCACAACTCATAACCACAGAAAACAGGGAAAGCTCACAGCAATGAGGATAACTGAGTCTATTTTATCATGGGATCCAATATAATTTAGCTACATTTTTTTATCCAGTGAAGAGAGCCAACAAGGTAAGTTGGGATCAATGATGTGACATTGATGGGTCCAAAGTAACAAAGCTGCCAAGAAAACATAAATGCCAGCCAAGAAATATGTGTGTGCCCTCACCCTTCTCCTCCTGAGCCCTTGGTAGAACAAATTTATTTTTGTGTTATAGAAAATTGCTCACACTGGCACCCCTGCACTTTTCATCCAATCCCAACTGTCCTGCAATCTTCTCACCTGCGGTAATTCTTAACTCTTGCCTTGAAAATAGTTTCACGAGACCAACCTTGCAATTTGGGTCAGGAGGTGCAGAGGGGCTCGGGGACCATAAGAGAAGCATCAGCAACACCATGTGTTTTCACAACAGACTTTGCCTGGCCTCTCACAGTGAGAATGGAGGCCCAAGGGTTAATAAGCAGAAGACAGAGGATGTATATGTCAGTCTGTGTTCATTTTTCTTTCACCTTTTACCTTCCAGGCCTGTCGGATCTCTCTGTTTTTAGGTTTTGTGTTTTTTTTGTTGTTGTTGTTCTGTTTTGTTTTGCTTTGCTTATTATCCTGGAATAGGGACCATGTTTGTTGTAATTCACTGACCTCTTCCCAGAATCTCAGGACATTTGACAAATATGTTTTTAGGTGTGGAAAGAGAAAAGTAAGAATAAAAGGAAAGACAAAGGAGTAAGAAAGAAAGGCAATAAGGGGAAGGAAAAAGGCAAATTAGAGTTACTATTGTGATTGCATGGTTGACATTTCTCAGGAATTTAGATTCTATAAATTTCACACACACCCTGCAGAGTTTTTACTCATACATAAAATAAATTTCCATGTATTATCTTGACCTCACTTGCCAGTTCTGCATTATGGTGGCCAAATGAAGAAAATCAACTCTATGTTCTATGGGGTTTCATGCTCAAGGACCAACAATGAGAACATTGAACAAAGAAAAGCACCTCAGAAGCTATCTGAAAATATTGTAGTAATACAGTCTTATTTGGCCACTGTTCTCTACCTCATTCATTTACTTATGTTATTTATACACTAGTTTGAAATTTGTCCCATTCACAAGAAGATATTCAAACATCATGAAAAATCTTCACAAATTGTAAAGCAATTATTTTTCCAGGATTGCTACAGATGCCAGATGGTGGTCAGCCTTTGTTTCAAATTTTCCAAGTATATGAGTTCTACACCACTCACCAATAGAAGTTCCTACAGGGATGGAAATTAATTTGACCTGTGTTCTATCCAGTATGGTAGCCACAAGTACATGGGGTCATTTAGTACTTGATATATGAACTGGCAAATGTAATTTTTCATTTTATTTAATTTTATTAATTTATATTTAAATTGCCACATATGGCTAGTGGTTACTAGGTTAGATAGCTCATGATAACACTGGAACAACTTGATTAATGAGAAAGACTGGCCTCTACTTCATGTTCTTTGACTTTCTGATTTAAAAAAAAAATAATTGGTATACCTGGCAGTATCTGACAATACTTCAATTAATAAACCAATAACTGCAGTAAACCTTAATGCCTTTTATCACCACCTGGATTGACAAGGGCATCTGTAGAGTTGTTTCTTAGGTTTTACCAAGTAAAGAATAGAAACGTTTTCTCTAAAATATTACTTTTAGAATGCACAAGTCTTATGTTGAAGGAGATATATAAGTATATGCCTTGGTTGTCACACTGATGCCACATGAAAAGATGGTTCTTGAGAAGGATGAATCAACAGAAATTTGGGAGGTTCAATTAAGAGAATTGGGGTAGTTAGTATATACATTGTGAACCTTGCAAAATCAGGAGAGGAAAGTTTATATATAATATATACCAGATTTCCACCAGTGAAAGTCTGAATGAATGAAACTCTAGGCTATTGACAGTTATCCTTGATAGGCATAAATTTGTACCAGATAACTTGTTATAATAATGCAAAGAGTGATGCATGCCTGTTATCCCAGAGCCTTGGGAGGCTGAGATAAGAGGATGGCAGGTTCCAAGCCAGCCTCAGCAACTTAGAGAGGCCTCAAAAAACTCAGTGAGATTCTGTCTCAAAAATAAAAACAATAATAATAATAGTGGACTGGGGATGTGGCTCAGTGGCAAAGTATGTGTGGGTTCAATTCCCAGTACAAAAAAAAAGAATGCAATAAAACTTCAGGAAATATTAGAAGATTTTAGTTATTAATATTTCCTTTCTCTTTGTCTCTCTTTTCTTTAGCTTTCTTTTATATTATCAATAAGAATTTGTTGGCTCTCTGTCATACCCAAGAGACTATATGGAGCATTATTCCTATATAGTCCTAGATCTTAGTCTTAAGAAATTCATATTTTGTTGAGAAAGCAAACAAATAAGCAGTATTAAATTGCTACATGAAAATCAGTTAAAAACTAATTTTCAAAAATCATGATTATTTTTCTAAATAAGAAATTGAATAAACACATGGTATTGATACACACTATCCCAGAGGTCACTGCTACCAAGCTCAGTCCCTCCTTCCAACATGCTCCCAAAGGTAGCCCCCACACAAACATGCGCACACTCATGCCACAATAGCTTTTCTATGCTCTGGTGAAAAAGAACAAGAAAAAAATACACAGTAGGTTTCTTCATGTTTCTTTGGTCTAATTTTATCCATATGATTATTTCCCCTTCCTTCTTAATTTACCACACCACTCTTCACAATTTTTAGGGCTCTTTATTAATTCATTTTGGGTTTGCTTCAGATTTTACATTACTAAGGATCCTAGGCATTAGTCAACAGGCGGAAATGGTGCCATCGAGGCTGGCAAGCTGTGCAGCCACACACATTTGATAAAAGCATGAGCTTGGGCATTGGTACTGGATTGTTGACACTAATTTGGAGAAGGGGGGCATGGTCCTGACACACTTCTATTGCAGAAAGGTCTGTTGATTTTATAATTGAGTTGAGTTTAAAATGTGAAACAGATTGGCTTTGCTGGCAAGCTCAGAGCACAGGTGTGTTTAGTTCTTCATGAAACAATGGTACTCCTATACAAAGCCCCAGGACCCCAGATGGATCCCCTATGTCTCTCCACACAGCCCTTTCACCTGAATCACAGATGGAAACCATTTAACTCACTCCTTACTCCCCCTACTCCTCTCTGAGATTTGCCTAATTACCCTTGAATATATCTGAGTTATTTTTCAAGGACATATTTTTTATAACACCTCTTAGTTTGCAAAAGGGCATACAGGCTTTGTTTTTGTTTTTATAATTTGAAGCCAAATGTGGATGAATAGTCCCCCTCCAGTAGTGGAAGTCCCACCAGTTCCTAAGAATTTCACTTTATTGAAAATACTAACTTTAGTTTGGCTAACCTTGATTTTGAACACCACATTATTCTTACCTAATATTCCTTTCCAATACAGCATCCTAGTACCCAAAAAAATCATTTCACTTTGTCCAATTTTCCAATCCTAAAATAAACAACCATAGTTTAGAGTTGTCTCCTACTTGTGACTCAGGACCCAGTACCTGATTTCTGTCAAAAAGAAGAATATTATAAAGAATGCACTATATATTTTTAAAATGCACTATAAATAGAGCTAACACTTAAATAATTATAATGCACAGTGGTACATGTAATAATATAAACATAATAACAAAACTGGCATACAGATCTGACTCAGTTAGGAATCCCAAGGAAATTTCATAGATCTTCCTTTGTAGGGCCAGATAGATATATAGCCCTAATCATAAACAAAAACAAAAGGAATTATTAGATGTTGAAAAAATATAAAATTTCATGCTTAGAGGAAACTAAACATTTACAAACTAACTACTATGTAATAGACATTGTACCAATTTTTATACATTATTTTATTTATTCTTATTGCAATGTAATACAGAAGAAAATGTTTTTTCATTCTACCTGGGAGAGATCTGAGCCTTGGAAAGTGTCAGTCATTTACCTAAAGCTACACAATAAGAAGTAGGATCAGAATTTGAAACCATGTCCAAAGTCTGTCCATCTAATCTTCCTTTGTCATTTATTTTGTAGGGTTTTCTTGGCTGGTCCTGCTTGGTAGAAGAATGATTTCATAGGCAAATATTTTCCTTTGCTTCCCCTGCCTCTCACAACACACACACACACACACACACACACACACACACACACACACATTTCTTTCCTTGACATCAGATCAGTGAACACTACATCCAATTTCATTTAAGGAGTGATTACTCTGGAACACCATAGATCACCTTTGGGTGTTCAGAATGCCTAAACTCCTTTCTGGTGGGATGCCATCTCCCATGGAGGTCTCCATGCCCTTGACCATTACCCTTAACCTTTAGGGAAACTGCTAGCAAAGTTATGCTGAGGATAAAGTTAAACTCTGCCTGACTTTCTTCAGACTCTAGGCTCTGGAAGTCAGTCCAAAGTCAAGGAAGCCAATGATGCTTTTCCTGGTCATTAGGTTTATCAACTCTCTGCATATGGTACACGCTCCATTAAGGGAGCTGTGTGATATCTATAAGAGAAACAAAACAACACTCAGGATGATGGTAGCAGCAGCTCTGGAAATAATAGAACCACTTCCTTAGGGGGAAATAATACAAAAATCTTAAAAGTTAGGTCACTTTCTCACTTTGTTCTCTCCACTCATTATTCATACCAAAGTACGCTTAGCAAGGGGAACACAAGACAGGCTTTCACTGTGGTAGATGGATTCTAACTTGACACGTGATGCCAATTATCTATCCTCTGTGGTGTTGTTCTTAGAGCCCAGATTTTTTGCAGGCTGGGAATTAGACTGATGCCTCTTGGCTGTGGAAGCTTAGCTCTGACAAAAAGGGCAGGCTGGTGGATTTTATGCCAGTGATGCCCTTTCCATTCATTCTATGGTTATATATTGAATATATATTAGGTGCCAGATCAAGTGTAAGGAAGTAAAAAAAAAAAAAAAAAAAAAAAAAAAAGATAAGGGACCTGTTCTTACTGTGAAGGGAGCCACAGCAAAGAAAAGAGCAACAGAGACAGAATGAGGCATCAGTAGATGAACAATCAAAGTGTGTTGGACAGGCTCACCCAGGAGCACTCCTAAAGCCTTTGCTGCATTAGGAAATGGGAACATCCTCAGAGAATGAATTAACTGTGTAGCAAAGACATGGCAAGCCTCACCAACCTGCTGGATGCCCTGAATTTATGCACATTTACACAGAGATACATGTTGTTGAATATGTTGTTGTCCTGTGAAAGTACTACACACATCCTAAAGAGCTGTGGCAAATTCCCCGACCCCTCAAGGTTACAGCCAGGGATTCTCACTAAAATTAATCCCAAGTAAGTATGTTGCAGCATCTTGAGTAAAAAATCCCGTGATAGACTGCAGCCTGTGCCCCCAACTCCTTTTCTAAAGAGCCATTAGGGTTAGTGAGGACCCTGAAGACCACAGAATGAGACAGTCAGCATCTGTCTGCCAATGTTTGTGAAATGAGCCAGTGTGAACGGATCAATGCAAATCGACCACTCCTGCAAAAAAGCCACTTAATATCTCTCTCTCTCTCTCTCTCTTTCTCTCTCTCTCTCTCTCTCTCTCTCTCTTTCTCACTCATATTGTATATCATACTAATATTAGATACACAGTGCTCTGCAATAATATGGCATTAATCTAACTATAATGCTTTGGTCAAATTACCCTGCTAAATTAATATTTGGAATAAGGGTGTTCTTCACATTTAACTAATAAGGGCACTGAGTCATGCAGCATAGAAATATTCTATAAGGCAGGCTCTGTTACAGTTCAGAAGTAAAGGCAGAAATATTTCCAGTGGCCCCAAAGAAAGGAAACACGGTTCTGTCCTTAGAAGTTGGTGATCTCTTTGGAATGGGAGGGTGGGGGATCCTGGAATCTGGATCTAAGACTAGCTCTGCCACTTGATTGTGCAACTTAATTCAAGTTTACTAAATGTCATGGCTTGCCATGCTCTTTATTTGGAAAATAAAATTACTAATTCTACAACCCCAGGATTATTATGAGGGTTAAAAAGAGACTGGTTATGAAAAAGTATCCCATATGGCACAGAAAAATAAGAATAGACCATCAGCCTTCCCTCATTTCATTTTCACCTAAAAATATGTAAATATTTGTTCTCCGGATCTGTAAAGATTTGGGTCATGCATGATAGGGCTTCTAGAAATCTAACACAATCATTTGGACTCTCATTTCTGGTATTTGGAAGATCTCTTTAGGGCAGCCCCCAACAGATGATGTGGAATATCATTAAAGGCTTGGATTGCCTTAGACTTTTTTGGGGGGGGCGGGGGAGGGCACATACCAGGGATTGAACTCAGAAGCACTCGACCACTGAGCCACATCCCCAGCCCTATTTTGTATTTATTTAGAGTCAGGATCTCACTGAGCTGCTTAGTGCCTTGCTTTTGCTGAGGCTGGCTTTGGACTCAAAATCCTCCTGCCTCAGCCTCCCCAGCTGTTGGGATTACAGGCCTGCACCACCACACCTGTCTGAATTGCCTTACTCTTGCTAACCTCCAGGACTTCAAAATCCAGGTTGGTCAAGAGAACTGATACAGGATCCTTTATACAGACAAGCAATTCACATGCAGGCTGAAGATTAAACTCAACCTGCCTATGGCTGAGCCTTGTTTACAACCCTGCATGTTAACTTTGCCATTCAGCAAGCCTGGTGCTGTAATTATTACCTGAAGCAAATAATATAGTTAGCACTTTATAAGAAATGCAAACGCCTCACCCATTTTTTTGGTTCTCAGAGCAATACCATTAATTATGATAAATTCTTCTGATATTTGTGTGACTGTGGTAGGTAATTTCTTAGGTATTCCTATGCAATTTGACATCAATCATTGTCCATTTAGCATAAATTAGGGCTAAGCCTCCATGGCTAAATTTCACCATTTATTGTGCTTCATTCAGGGAAACTAATTTCTTTCTAAAATACATATTAAATTGTTTTAAGAGATTTTCTTTTTAGAAGTGGATATTTTCAGGGCTTTAGTTCTGTTGCTGTCAATACCAGGAACTCTTGTGGAAATTTTTAGCCATTCTTTATTTTAGCGCCATTTGAAGGATAAACTTCCTGGAAGAGCCTTGGAATTTTTATACAATGCTCAACCGACATATCCCACAACTTGGTCTAAGTATGTATATCCTTCTTCTTATTCACAACTCATTTGATAAACAATACATTGTTTATTCTCATTATAGTGGCCCTTATCTGTGGCTTGGCTTCCTCAGTATCAATTACTCAAAGTAAACTCTGGTCCAAAAATATTAAATGAAATTTTGAGAAATAAATTCATAAGTTTTAAGTTGTGTACCATTCTGAGCAATGTAGTAAAATCTCACGTGTCCTGCTTCACCCTGCCCAGGGCATACGTGATCATGCCTTTTTTAGCATATGTGTACTATACATACTACCTACCTGTTGTCACACTTATTAACCCCCTTCATTTTCATATCACCCATTGTGGTAGTTTTTATTTTATTTTTTTTATTTGGAGATGGTGGCTAGGCAGGCAGTGGACATGCCATCCTCCTATTTCAGCCTCCTGATTCACCGGGATTGTGGGTGTGCGCCACCACACTCTGTTTCACCTGTCATGGTATTGCAGTGTCTGTGTTCAAGCAAGAAAATCAATAGTAACCTATTGTTACAACACAATACCGACATCATTCACCTCACTTCATCTCATCACATAGCCATTGTATCTGCTCAAATTGTCACAAGAAATGTGAGCACAGCAGCATAAGACATTTTGAGAGAGAGAGACCACACTCACATAAGTTTTATCCAAGTAACTGCTATATCTGTTCTTTTATATTATTAGTTATTTTAGCCTCTAACTTTGCCTAATTTAGTTTCTAAATTAAATTTTATCCCGGGCATATACAAACAATAAAAACATAGTATATGCAGCATAAGCATTGGTACCATCTACGATTTCAGGTATTCAGAGGGGGAATTTAAACATATCCCCTGTAAATAAGAGGGGACTGCTGTAATTGAAAATCTGCAGAGATTCTCAAATGTTGATTGCTTCTTTTAGGTGGACTTATATTATCAGGACAGGTGCATTTCAAGAAGGAGCAAAGTGGTAGCCTTGCCAGACAGCAGTCACATGACCTGAAGACACCAGGAAGAACTTCATGAGGAAATGTGTCTGGTCCCTTCTTTTCATCGTCCTCTCCTGGTGATTAATTTGTGTGTGTGTGTGTGTGTGTGTGTGTGTGTGTATTCAAATGGTTCCTGGAAAAATGGCTGACAGCCCTCCAGAGTAACATGACCATGTATAGGAATCTTCTTCATATCCTAATTTGAACTTAGAGTTGAGCATATGTGTACTATACAAACTACCTACCTGTTGTCACACTTATTAGCCCTCTTGATTTTCATATCACCCATTGTGGTAGTTTTTATTTTAGCATATGTGTACTATACATACTACCTACCTATTGTCACACTTATTAGCCCTCTTGATTTTCATAACATTGTTTCATATGATACAATGGTTGATCAGATAACAGTCATGCAGCAACATTCCAGATCTGAATAAGGTGCCACTGACACTGAGCAAGTGTGGCCTATGACCCTTGAAGGGGCCTGCAGATGGTTGTGCTCTTGAGATTTGCACTCCTGAAAGAAAATACAAACGACAATCTATGCAAGCCAGAAGTCTGTAGTTGAAAATAGGTTTTTCACTTGATCAGAGATGGAAAATAGCATGAATCTAGAGAAATAAGTAATGAGTCATAAATATTACCTGTAGCTTGAAGAATGTTCATCAAAGAAGGTGCAGGAAACAGTAACCCTGGAAACACTTCATGGACCCATGAGGTTGGCCCACATTCTGGAACACCCTCTTTCTGGAGAGCTTCATTCTGGATGGGTTTGCTGAAGGCAGCTTAGAGTGATCACGCTCCTTTGAATCAAGGACCTTAAAACAAGACAAATGGTAAAATTTGAAGAAGT
Organism: Callospermophilus lateralis; assembly: GCF_048772815.1. Lineage (NCBI taxonomy): Eukaryota > Metazoa > Chordata > Mammalia > Rodentia > Sciuridae > Callospermophilus > Callospermophilus lateralis. Next base: position 100,169,302 of record NC_135306.1, read on the forward strand.
GATCCCACTATTAATATGAGTGAAAAATGCCAAAGTAAAACCCTTTAATTTTTATAATTAATATGTTAATAATTATAATAATAATGATTTAAAAAATATATTACAAATAAAAAAACACAAAGATGCCTGCTTAATAAGAGAAAGGAAAAAGATCATTAGACTTTAGGTTATGCTACACAACATTTCCATTTCATAGATGAATCTGGGCCCTACACCTTCCTGTGGCTTATTAAGTTCATAGTCTGCTGGTGGCTGAGAACTGTTCCCTAATTCTCTGTATGAGGCTCTTTATTTTTTTCTCTGCTCCTTACCCTATACTCACTCCAAACTGCTTTTCTTTGCCTTAAGAAGGACATCCTTCCTAAATGTCATTTACCAAGGCTGTCCCTTGTCCTAAGACTCTTCCCTTTCAGTTTGAAATCTGACCATGCCCTAAGCTCTCAGTGTTCCCTCCTTTCACAGGCTTTGCCACTTCTGGGAACCAGTTGTGAGTCTCCCCTCTTTTAGACCACAGAGCCACTATCTGCAGCTCTGTGGCGGTTGTAGCTGAGTGTTCTCAGTTATTTTGGGGCCCTTATCCCAACTTCTTGCTTATACACCTCTCCAAGATAAAAAACCTTGTGTTGTTCATGCTGGTGATGTTCAGCATCACTTCTCTGCTCAGTTCAATGTCCTCACATAATAGGGTTCCTAAGTACCTAATGAATTTGTTGAAGCATTTTCCCAAGTGTACCAATATCTATTAAGCCCAAGGTGCCTGAGCCACGAGTCAAAAGGAAAAATGTAAAACAGAGCTCAGGATGACGGCTCTGAAATGCATTTTGGAGCATTTCTTCGGACAGGGAGCCCCCAAATACAGCAAAACTATTGTCACTGTTATTATCTATAGTGTGCTAGGCCTTCATTGTGACTGAACATTACAGACGTGTGGGTATTCTGCCTAGAAAGAACTGACCAGTTGAGACAAGATATCCTCCCTCCCTAAACTCACTCTGTGAAATGCTGGCAGGTCTGATAGATTTGCCAAGCTAAGCTGGCTTTGGTGGGAACTGAAACAATTTGTCAAACTCCAAGGGGTTGTGAGCAGGAACATGTCTGGGAAGGGAAGTTGAATGCTGCCTGGAATGTGAGTCCAGGACTTTTAGCCAAAACCAGACTAACCAGAAAGGAAATAGCCCGAGGACACTGAAGTGGGCAACACAAATCCCTGTGCAGTTGGCTCTGGTTAAAGGTTGATAGCAGGGAAGATTGACATCCTTGATTCATAAGCAGTGAGAGAGCCAGGTTCCCATAGAAATGGGCCCGAGCCTCAATTAAAACAGCTCTTTGTAAGAATGAAAGAGGATTGAATCCTCAAACCACCATTCTAGCCCTGGGCCTCTCTTCTGAAACTGAAAGTGTTTTTGGAGAAATGTTTGCTGAGTCAACAAGGATAGTGAGCAGAATTACATGTAATAGCAACATACCTACCGGGAAACACTCATGTTCCTAGAGTCACTGTCTTCAAAGAGACTATTCTCTAAAACAGGGACTGAGTCCAGGAATAGGATAAAATCCAAACAAGTGTAGACATACCCCAGGAGTTAAGAGCAAACTGGAATCAATCTATATTGAAATGGAGAAGGACTTGCGGGCAAAGGCAGGCAGAGAGTAACACAGGAGGTGGGGAGGCACACGGCGGGGAGGGGAGGTGGCCTGGAATTGCTACGGCCTCTGTCTGCCTATTCTGAGCACCTGGGCTATTCCAAGACTGACATCTAACGCTGTATCACCCAGAATAGTGATGCTAATCCATCAAAATCTCTACCTAATTCTGCTTAGTTTATTACTGCGGTTATTACTGTGCTAGGATGGCTTATTAATTAACATGCCTCTATTGGACTCTATTGGAAGAAGTTATAGCAATAGATATTTATCAGCTATTTACTTTTTAATGAGCACCATTCTAAACCTTTCCCAAATAGCAATTTGTTTAATCCTTATAAGCATGCCAAAAGCTAGGACACGCGATCGTCTCCCATTTCACTTATGAGAAAACTGAAGCACAGAGAGGTTAGATAACCTGGTTGAGGCCACAGAGTGGTGAAGGGAGAAGCTGGTGTTTTAATCCAAGTGATCTATTCCAGGGCCTAAGCTCTTAGTATACAGCAAGAACAGGACTATTGCCCAAGGCTGCCATGGTCCCTGAGAAGGGTGTGTCTGGGAACAGAGACTGGTCCACTTCTTCTGAGATATATAACCCAGTATGGCAGCCAGCACTTTAATCTTCATGTACACGTCAGAGTCCTCTTTTCTCCTCCCACTGTCTGTGGCAGGTGACCCTCCTGCTATCTGGGAAGGAAGGATAACCCACTGCTTCTGTGCTTTGGCGCCTATCCCCACTCACTACTATTGTTTTTGACTCTGTGTGGGATCAGGAAGGGAACAGGGAGAAGAGAACAGTTAACTAGAAAACCTGGAAAAGTCTTTCTCACACTGAACTGTCCTAAGGTGGCAGAGGGGTCAACTTACTGAATCACCTGTGGATGTGGTCCTGGGTTCTGAGACTTTGCCCTACTGGGCTCTACCAGGCAATTCCCATGAGGTGAGCCAGGTATCCTACTTCTCCCTACCCCAAGTATATTCATCAGTTGAGTCCCCCATGACCTTCTCTATTGGAATCTAAACTCCTTCAAGAACCACCAGGAAAGGATTTTCAGTGATTCCAGGCTGACTATTTGTGGAGCCTAAAGTCAGGTTTGTGATCTCAATGTAGCAGCTGTAGCCTTTCTTAATCAAAGCAACTCACTTGTACCCTTCTCTTGCCCGCTGATTTTCTTACTATCAATTGTTTGATGGTCTAACACATCCTGTAGCTGCAAACGATATACTAGAACTTTCTCCAGCAGGCCTCTGAATAGGCCTCCTATAGCTCTCTCAGTAATTCTTTACGCAAAAATCTTCCCAGTATTTGATTCTTTTCTAATAGTCCTGTAGGTACGGGAAATTCAAGAATTTTCAAATGCCATATGGTGAACTAGCATCTCACTTTAAAATTTCATTATTGATTGTATCTTGGTGCTTTGGTCAAAAGTTCTAATTCAACATTTCAAATTTATTGAGCACATATTATGGGCCAGACACAATTATAAATGTTCTACATATATTATTTAAAGTAAGCCTCAAGATAACTCTATGAAGTAGGTAAATACTGATATTCATATTAAAAGACAAGGAGATGAGAGCTCCATTCAGTACAAAGTTGAACGCATACCATTTCAAGGAAAGGACCTGGGCATCCACCTACATGTGTTATCTACATTGTTATTGGCACCATTTTACTCTGAAATCCCTGCTATCTTGCTTTATGCTTCTCAACTCCACTGAAATGACTTTAAAAGTCATCCAGTGGCTCCTTGTCACTAGTCTATGACCCAGTTGAGCACCCCTGTCTTTTGAACCACCTTCCTCTCTTGAAGTCCATGATAATACATTCATGCTAGTTGGCTCTCCATATCTCTGGCTGCACCTTCCAATTGCCCTTTTGCTACTTCTCCAAGTGGCCTCTAAACAAAATGTCCCAGAGCTCAGTCTTGGACCCTGTGCCTTTTTTTTATTTCTCTTCTCTCACAAAGCACTTTTATTCAATGTGATGCCTTTTAAAAACATCTCTATGATGATGATTCTCACATCTAAATCTCCCTCCCTGACCCTGCTAAGGATAAGACTTGTACATTTTCACTTGGAAACCTTAATACATATATCAAACAGAATCTGTCCAATGTGGAGCTTTTGATCATCTTTCGCTCTCCAAATAGCCTTTTCTGCCCTCTCATAATTTTATAAGTTTGTTTAAAAAATGACCTCATAGCAACATCAAGCCAAATACCATTGGTACACCACTTATAAACAAACTCCCATTCTCCAAATCTCCTCCATCATTAATTCTCATCAGTTTTGGTTTTAATTTAAAATATACAAATGTACCTTTATAAACTATATCTCAGCCAATCCTCTCCAACTTCATGGTCATCAGGCTAGTTCAAACCACCATCTTTTGTTCTTGCAATTCCTATGACCAACTCTAAGGAATCTCCCTGTGCTAGTCTTGGGTTATTTCATTTATTCACTTGCAGATAAAGTGATCTTATTTAAGTGCAAATCAGATTGTACCACTACGCACAACAATGCTTCTCAACACTCTCCTATCACACTAGGAATAAAATCTACACTGGGCTTTACAGACTACTTCTTCTTTCTCATCTCGAATTTCTTCTCGTCACTACCTGGGCTTTAAGTCCATTGCCTTGTCTTTATTTCTGAGTATTTCTGGAAATTTATTTTTGCTGCACATTGTTCTCAAAACACACTTCTTCTAGCTTTATGCAGCGTTAGTAACTTTTTCAAATATTGATTCCAGATAGAACACTCTCCAAAAGGCCATTGATGCCCATTTTATTTGAAATGGTTTTATCCAGTTATACTGTATCTCACTGGTCTCTTTATAACCTTCATGATATCATTTCTCATACACACCCACCACACACACACCTATTGATTCATGTGTTTATTTAATCCTTGGTCTCCCCATCACATTAGGGAAATAGAAATCTTGTCTATCTTTTCCATTATTATATTCACATAACTTCTCATACAGTAAGTACTCAGTACTTTTTATTGAGTAATTGGATGGATAATGATATTGAAAGAGACAGAACCCATGATAAACTAGGCAACATATTAAATCCCCGAAGAGAATCTATAAAAATTAACATATTACAAAATATTAAGTGGGAAGGTTAACTCTGCTTTCAACTGACTCTCAAGATTTCTACAGATAGCTGAGCATCTTTTGGCAGCCAAAACCGAAATATTCTCTTCCTAGCTAGAGTTCAGGATAGAGGCGCAGAGCAAGGGCCCCAGGCAGGATGGGGTTGAGGCAGCTGTCCACGGGGGAAAAGATCTCCTGCAATCGGAACACAAGTCTCCAGTAAGCTTCCAGGATCCTGAGTGATCACAGAACTGAAGGCTGCACTTGGAAGATTTTAATCCAAGAAAAATGGTTTTAATACATAACATGCTGTGGGGATATTTGTTTTGGAGCAGATCGAGCTTAAGTCAAATACTCTGCATTTACAATCCAAGTGATTAATAAACAGCCACAGAATTTTGTTCTTTCTCTACAATACACTCAGGAAAATGGATGGATTTTATTATTCTACTTATTATTTTTTATCAGCAGAAGTAAAAAAAAAAAAAAGTGATTTCTTCCATCCCTACAAAGCTCTAAAATGAGAGAGGCAGTATGATTATATATTGCTGGAAAGAGATGCAATTGTAGAGAATTATAAATCATATTCTTTTGTTTGGTTGGCATTTTTTGTTTATTTGTTTCTAATGCAAAGAGCAGGAGATTTACCATAATTTGCGTTCTACAACCTACAGTACGTGTGACAGGAGGGGAAAAAAAAAATCTATTAGCAAAAATGGGTTTTGCCTTTCCAGGCCGAAAGCAAAATAGCACCAGGTTGAAATATTCATCTGTTTTTCCTGCCAAGGTTTATTTCTTTTAACGACAGTCCTTCACCTTTACAAAACAAACAAACAACTCTTAGGGATTTTCTCAAAAAGGAATTGGTCAAAATACAAAGCTTTTCTTCTGGCCTATTACTTGCAGATCATTAATAACTGTAGTGATATACTTCTTTCTAAGGAGGAAAAAGATTATTTGTCTTAGGTTTGGTTTGCAAAACAAAACAGAAAATAAGTGAATTTGTGGAGATTCTGAGAGTGGAAAGATATGATTGAAAAATATATCTGCCATGTTATCTGCACCCAAGGTAGGAGCACTGCCTAAGAGAGGATTCTTTGAATCGGTTTACGTACATGCTGCATTCCAATGCCATGTTTTATGGCAATATTCAAACATATAAAGGGATAATGCATGAGCGGGTGAGCAGGCTTGTGATCATTTCCTCTGTATCCACTCAGGCAAGTCAAGAGGATGTATTTTTAAGTTTTAGTGTAAAACCTTTAAGCTAGACAATTGGAAAGTCTTCTAAACTCTAAGCATTATAAGATTTTAGACTGTCTCACTAAGAGAGTCGTGATATTCTTATCCACTACAAAGAATTTTAGTTTTGTATTATGCACCCAATGCAATATTCAAAGGCAAGGCAAGCCACATATCTCTGTGTGTGACTTATACATTTGCACACATTCAAAGAAGCTCTGAGATATAAACATACAAGCGACCTTAAAAATTATTCTTAATAAAAGAATGATCAAAATGGGATACAGAACTTGAATCTTTTTGGCAGAATGTGTTTCAGTCATGTGTAATAGAATACAGAAATATGACAGGAAAAAAGTCAGGGAAACAGGAGGTGTTTGCTAACCTCCTGGTTAACTGTGGTTAAGCATGACGTCTAATGTGACATGCAAGATTAGTGGTGGGGAGGAGACAGTAGGAGAGGAAGTCAATTACTGAGAGATCCCAGGAAATTACATCAATAGATTAGAAGATCTTTGGATGCAAAAAGAAGCTAAGGGAAAATTACTAGGAAAGTCCCAAAGGGCACAGCAGAGATGACTTGTCCTATAGAGGGGCAGGAAATGATTCTTTGGAGCACTCCAACATTATCTGCCCGAATTGGATTATCCATCCCAGAGTTGTGAGCATCTTGGTATTGTCAAGGCATCACCCACACCCTGAAAGTTTTGAAGGGCAGGTAACGGTGAGGTTGATATGAGTTTGGTTATACCAGGAAGGTGTTAGTGAACACATTCACACACACTTACAAGAAATTAATTCTAATAATTTTATTGCTGCGTTGTTCTTCAGGCAATCTTTGGCTATATCACAAACCCATTGAATGGTTGCTTTTTATTATGCTAATAGAATCTATACATGAGGACTTTGGACAGGGCACAGCAGAGATGACTTGTCCTGGCAGAGGCTGAGAACAACCTAGAGATGCCTTCAATCAAAGGTCTGGCAGCCAATGCTGCCTACTTGTTGGGGACTTAGTTGAACTGTCAGCAAGGATACCTACACATGGCCCCTGTGTGTGGTCCCTTCACATGGGCTAGTTTGGGCTTCCCTCATAGCTTGGAGGTTGGTTTTAAAGGCAAATATTTTAATAGAACAAGGGAAAAGTGCACAGCATTTTTTTGATCCAACTTAAAAAATAATAGTGTGACTCCTCGTGGATTCTATTGGTTGTGGCAGTCAGAAAGGTGTGCTCAGCTTCAGAGGGAGAGAAAGAGAAACCACCATCTAATGGTAGGAACAAACATCAAGTTCTTACTACTAAATAAGCTATGAGATAGGAGAAGCTTTGACCATCCTGGAAAGTATACACTGCCTTATCAGTTAATTCGTAGGAAAAAATATGAACAATTCCTTAAGAGTACAGTGGTATAAGAGAATCTTGAATTATTAATTAATGGTCAGTAGTAAGTGAATAATGATGCATATTTACAGAACAGTTCAGTTAATCAGCATGAACGCCACTCTGTCTCCTTACTCTGTGAAGCTCAACCTTACTATAATGATGGGCCATGGTTAAGAACCAAATTGTTCAAAAACAAGGGTGGTTCTAAAACTGGTTGCTTAAAAACACTTAAGATTCCTGTGTATACTAGGGAGATCATGGAAGCAAGAAGATGGAGTTTGCAGCATTCAAAGTGTTTGGAGCTGTGAGGATGCTGGATGGAGGAAGTTGTAGGTAATCAGATCTCTCAAATAGAAACTAGGTACATTACTACAGGGTGCACTTGCTACTCATCCCTCACTCAAAGTTACTAAAGTGTTAAACACCTTCCTAACAGTCTCCATATCTACCTAGGGTGTTCCCCGTATCCTGCTAGACATCAATGTCCATGTGGCCCCTCTTCAGTTAACAGGGCCTGTCAGTCTCCCAAACTCCCTGATTCCAGTGACACTTTCCACCTCATCAACGCTACTCCTCCCATAGCTCCAATCCTGTCTCCATTACTCAGGTCTCCTTCACGGGAGAGCCTCCTGGTCCTCTCTTACTATTCATAGTCCTCAGACTTTCAGTCTATCAACCATCTATTTTTTACCAAACCCACCATCCTTCTCTCCATTTTTTTGTGCATTCTTATTACCTATCTCAGATTACATTGCTTTGCTTAACAAAGTCCTTAAACTCTCTTGTCCCCACTTGTGACCATTCACTCTCTATAGTCTTTTGGAAACCCATACCAGGAAGACTCTTTATTTCTACTGCCATATGCTTTCTGAAACAGTGCTTAAATGAAGAAAAGAAAGAAAACTGCCTACACAGAAAAAATAATTTGGCAACTATTTTTTTGGGGAAAAAAATCTGGTCACATGAACTATCTCAAACAATATTAAGAAAATAAATTTGCTAATCATTGGAAAGGATAAGTTCCATGTGCTATCAAAGCAGGTGACACTGATCCTGACTCTTTCCTCAACAAAAGCACAAAGAATTGGCCAAGGGCTTCTGGTGGCACATGCAATGATTATGTCCACCCCTCTTCTTGACATCTACACTTCAGGTTGGGAAACCTGACCCCCATCACCAAGAGAATACAGATGACTCAGCAGTCACACCTTGTATGAACTACGGCTATGGCTGACTTTCACTCTGAGGACTTCCCTAGATTGTTGTTTATCTTTCTTTAAATTTGTATGAAAAGGAATGACAGGATTTGTGCACTTGTGAAGATGAGATAAAGTGTGAGAGAGAAACAGAAAATTTCCTCAAACCCAGCCTCCCCTTAGGATGAACACTGGCCCTGCACTTACACCCTGGTACCACCCCGCAGCCACAGCCACAGACATTAGAAATGACCATGATGCAAGTGATGGTGCTGAATAAACCTGACACTCATTCTTTGTTGGGCTTTAAGGAAGAACATGAATTTCTAAGTATAAGTAGGCTTCTCTGGAAGTTTATAAAAGACAATTATTGTCTCCCAAGATGGAAAAAGAAATGACAGCAAAATCCCAAATTACCATTAAGAATCAGCAGCAAATCCTGATTCCAAATCCCCTTCTGCTTTTCTACCAGATGAGGTAATCCACGCCTACTTGCTGATCACAAGTTGCAATCACCTGTTGCAAAGTTGATATACACCAGAACCTTGTTCCCTCATCTCAGCACTTCAGGAAAATCTACAACCTCCCTGCTTTCAAAATCTGCTCTCTTCCTCATTTATCTCCCTGCACCAAATCTGCCAGTCTCCAGGGGCTGGGAGGAGCAAGATAACTAAAAGTCCCCATCATTGTGTACGGTCTGTCAGTTGCCAACACAGGCCGGCCGTGGTGACTGGCCCTTCTATCTGTATTAGAAATCATAGCAATTCATTTAGGCACCGCAGTTGCTTCCAGGCGAATGTGAGATAACACAGTTGGCCCATTAACATTGCAGCTGCATAGCCATTAGACACATTGTGCTGTGCCGCCTGGGTAAAGCATCCACAAGCCACTTATGGAATTAGAGGCTGGCATTGCTGCAATGAGCTAGTGTACTATTTACAATCATTCTCCCACACAGACAACACAATCTTGAGTTTCTGTGTAGTCTGGGTGGCTGAAAATATCTCCTGCTGTGTTGGAAGATAGTCAGATATTCTATATAGTTCTAGAATTTAAAAATAAATAAATAAGGCCTAGATGTAGGGAGCTTCTCCTTTGAATTAAAAAGTGATGGCCTCCATCAACCTCCTAAGTGGGGAAAAAAAACAGTAACTTTCTCATGTAAAGTATGCAGAGTTTTTGCTTGGTTACAGTGTATCATGAAATCCTTTAGAGAATGAAGAACTTTGTGAGATTCTCCTGTGTAGCATTCAACATCCTCATATGTTATCAGGCTGTTTGATTTTAATTTATCTTTCCTTTATGCAAATATCTCATACATATCTATGTATAAGTGTCTTAAAGATTTTAGGATAAATAAAAGCTACTTGCATTTTTACTGCACATCTTAAATGTGAAAAAAAAAATGCTCTTGGGCTAGAAGTGCAGCTTAGTGTTAGCGTGCTTGCCTAGCACCTGTGGGGCACTGGAGTTGACCCTCAGCACTGCATAAAAATAAATAAATAAAATAAAGGTATATTAAAAAAGACTATTAATAAAAAGAAACGCTCTTGTCACAAAGAGCACGTTTCCAAGCCCTCACCAGGGTTGGAGTCTTTGGTCCACTCTTGGATGTGCAAGGTCTGAAATGGAGAAGCTTCAAGTGCAAACACAAGTAATAGTATCTGAGTTAGGATGAAGATGGCAAGTGCTTTGTCCCAGGTTTGAGGCTGAAAGTTAATCACACTTATCATGTTCCTAAGTTTTGAACAGAATGCAATATAGCATCAGAGTCAGTGAGATGGAGAGAAAAAGGCAGCTTTATTACCGGTAAAAACACATTTAAAAACTCTTCTCAAAGGTGTCACTACACTTGGGTTTGTTAATCCTTCGACAAAATGACATACTTATTCATCCATCTTGTCTCAGAACATCACAGACTGCTACTATGGGGTGGAGGGAGGGAGCATCACCCTGGGGACAGGTTAGCTTCTGGATCCTCATTACTGACTGCAAACTAGAACCAGTCAGGGAATTTCAAAGCAATCTCTGCTCAGAGCTCCTTGCCTGATGAGGAGAGGCCCAAATTTGAACATCATTTAAAAGCTCACTAGGCAATGATGGTATATGTTCAGAATTGACATCATGAGATTCACCCAGAGGAGACAGAAAGGAAGTTGCTTAGGGGTTCAACCTCAGTTCCTTCCCCAGGATCACCAATCACAGGAGTTGCTACTCTTCTCTAGGGGTTGAATGAGTAGAGGGATGCTGGGAGCCATCAGCCAAGTAGGTATGACAAATTCCTTGCCAGCTTACTCCCATGCTGTCTAGTGGAAGGACTTCTGAAAGGTGACCTTGCTCAAGGACCAGGGCAGGATCCGTGTTTAGGGTGTTCCCCCTTTAGAATAGGGCAGTTTAGCATAATAGGAGAGTAGGGTGTTTCCCCTTTAGAATAGGGCGGTTTAGTAATAGGAGATTAGGGTGTTCCTCTTTTGGAATAGGGCGTATCCTGCTGCTGAGTTCCTCTTGAGTGCTTAGGGTCAGACAGTATATTTTGGGAGACAGAAGCCCATGCGGAGTGGATTTGGGAGAGAGTGGATTAGGGCAGAGTGTGGATTTGAGCAGAGAACATGGATTCCCCCAGAGCGTGTTTGTAGACGGCCGGTGTGAGTTCGGGAATAAAGAATTGCTGTTTGAATCTACAAGCTGTGTGGAGACTCGTGATTTGTGCCCAGCCGAGAGACTGCGGCAGAGGGAGAGATCTGCCACTTTGGATCACATAGACTAACTAGCTCAGCAGAAACACATCCACCATACCTGGTCGGTGCTAAAGCACCTGTCTCCTCAAGTACTCTTGACATCTGGAAGGGAGTACATGGATAGCAGCTGGACTCCAACAATCAGCATCTCAGGATATAGGCACAAACTTCTCACTCCTTCATTTCAGACCATCTCACTGGGGCGGCAGGTTGTCCTACCCTGTCTCTGCACAAACATTTATGGGCCACAGAGAGCTGAGATTGAATTCTTCATTTTCTACACTCCCCCCACCCCCCAGCAAGTGCCTCTCAATTCTGGGCAGCTGGTCAACACTTCAGGAATCCACGAAAGAGAATTGTGTTTCTTCTCCATAGCAGGATGACCAGTAACCAACAAGAGTTCATTTCTGGTCTAGTTTGTTTACACTCACCAGGAACAGACAGTCCTGTGAACTATTTGGAGATACCTCTTTTCCCATAAATTAATTTCAAACTATGCTCCAAATCAATAGGCCAGCTACAAGTGTTTCCTTTTCCTTCTTCTTCGTCTTTGTACAAGTAGATATAAAGGCAGATGTGCCTTTAAAGAGCATTGCCAGTTGGAAGCAAAATGCCGAAGATAATTTTTCAGTTTAGGTAAGTCAAATCCCATTTTACATTTTTGCACTTATTTACAAAGCTATTCAACATCCCTTTTGTTTAATTTCCAGTGATCAATGTCACCTATCTTTTTGCCTTTAAACATGTTGATCCTCCTTTTGGGATCTATGGATTATTTATAATCTGTAAGGAGACACTTGACTAATCAAAGAAAATGACTAAAGGAGTTTGCATGAAGCATTTAATAATTCAAGGAAAATCACTTTTTCAAGTATTAACATAGAGACAATGTTGATTGTCCTGTTTCCTTTTGTCTTGTGCACATTAATCAAGTAGTATCTATGCAAGTTTATTTGGCATTGAGTTCAAGCAATAATATCACAATGATGCCTGACCCTACACCCAAACACAAACTCAACCCAAGTTTAATATGTTGGCACAGGAGGAAGACTAAGGGAACTGAAAATTGAGAAAATGAAGAATTGCATTATTCATTCAAGGGGAGACTTCTGAAAGAGCAGGAATTACAAATCAGTATGTTTCTATATCTTCTTAGTGGAAGCAATAAATAATAAAATGTTCAGCTATATCCTGCAGACCAGAAAAGTTTAAAGAGGCTCTAGAAACAAATTGACAGTTTGATGAATTGATAGAAACTTAGCTGAAATCTCAGTGCAAATGATGAAAATAGAGATGTAACAAAAGCTTTCTGCTGAATGATGACCTTGTTACATGATCAGCTGCACAAGTCAGAGGTGAGAAGGGGCTAATCAATGGAGATAAAAGCAGGATTTTTTTTATCTTTCTTTCTCTTTCTTGCTCATAAAGTTTTAATTCTAGTCCTGTTCCTATGATTCTCTAATTTTAATTAGAATGATTTTAATCTTTCCACTTTGCCTCTAAACCTTGAAAATATTCCTCATGACAAAAAGGACACTCTAAAATGTTCTCACTTATCTATCACACTATTTCTACTGGACTGACTATGCCCCTGAACATGACTCTAGGACCACAGGGATTTGCAGTGATAAATGGATTTTTTCTTTCCAATCATTTCCCTGCTTCTTGAAATGGAAGTAAACTTACTATTTACATGAAAATGCAATTGTAACAGATCAGATATTTAAAAATATCCACTCAACAAATGGCTACTGTAGCCACTGAATTTCAATAATTGTGTGTTTACTAGGTGCCACTTCGACCCCCAAAACACCCATGGCACAAAGACAACATTAAGTCAATGTGTTTCATTGTGAATTAGTCCTCCCAGGAGCAATTGATATCGTATTCATCTCTTCATCCCTTAAACAGGGACTGGCACATAATATCTACTTAGTAAATAAGTAAATACCTTAGCTATATAGTTCTAGGACTTCAGGACACTGGGTTTTAACACCATTATTTATGTGAAATTTGGAAAATTCATTGTATATTAAGGATTATCCAGAAAATGAGATCCAATAGGTAGGTAGATAGGTAGGAAAGTAGATAGATAGATGATAGGTAGGTAGGTAGATAGATAGGCAGGCAGGTAGGCAGGCAGAGATTTAACAGAGGAATAACCTACATAATTATGGAGTATGAGAAATACCATGATATGCCATCTGCAAGATGGAGAAGTCTGGAAACCAGTGATGTGGCTCAATCCAAATCCAAAGGCATGAGAACCTGGGGACCAAGACTGCAAGTCTTAAAGTTCAAAGATGAGAGAACCTAGAGTTGCAATGTGTAAGGACAGGAAAAAGAGGTAACCCAGTTCCAGGACAGAGAAAATTTTCCTTTCCTCTTTCTATCTGAGCTGAGTGAGTTGGATGGTGCTCGCCCACATATGCACAATGGATCTTTCTTATTCAGTCAACTGATTCAAATGCCAATTTCTTCCAGATACACCCTTAAAGACGCCAAGAATTAATGCTTTACCATAGATCTAGGTTTCCCTTAATCTGCCAAGTTGACACCTAAAGTCATTCTAAAAGGATAGAAATATTAAACAGGGCATAAGGTATAGAAATCGCTACATGAATGATGGCAAAGAAGACAGAAAACAGATACCAAATGTTTTTCATTCAATCTAATTAATTAAAGTGTCACGGATCACATCCAATGAGCCAGAGAATGTGTTCCCACACAAAGATAAGATACAAAGATAACCCAAGACCCTGCCAGGAAGAAGTTCCCTGTTAAACACAGACTTTGATCAGCAAGCATTCTCATTCCAGAAATTAAGGATACTTGCAAATGGTGGCAGTTATAAGGATGTCATTGATAATTTCTTTAAAAGAACCAACTATTAGGGTGCTGACTTCATGTATTTAGCTTTTTCTTTGGGGAGGGGGGTAGAATTTAATAAACACTCTTTTCCCCAGAGACAATACAACTAGCAACAAAGGTAAAAAAGTAAAGCAGAAGCCCAATCTAAAGGAACAGTATCAATATTTAATCACAGCAGGTGAAGGATTGCTGGAGCTGGGGGTATTAAATATAATTGAAACAAAATGTCCTGATTCCCAGTGTGAGGTGGGAGGTGGAAGAAAGGTCTGTTCTCCAGGGGTCTGCATTCCACAACTGCTGGAATAGTCCCTAAATGGATAGTGCCCATTTCAAACAGCAAATCAGCATCCTAGAGAGGAAGGTCTGATATGTGCAGGGCAGAAAGATACCTTAGGTAATTTCACTTCAAGTAACAAATCAGTCTCTTGGCCATATAGTACAGAATCATTTTCTTTCTACAAAATGGATTGCACAGAAGAATAATCTAGCCAGCATACTAATAAAGAGAAATAAAAGTGTCTGGGAAAACTCTGAAACCCTCAATGGCTAATTTGGGAATTCTAGACTTTGTGTACTAGAGACATGGTAAAGATATTATTAAACAACTCTAATACATGGGATGTATTACATTGAGGGTGAACTCTTATTTTTATTATTGCTACTTATCTCAGACCTTTTATTCATGATCTCAGAGGACATTCCCAAAAGCTTATACTGTCACTATGTTCTGAATAGTGTTAATGGGAGGCTTTCCTGTTCTTATGGAAGAATTACCTTCATGATGCCCTTTCCCCAACACCCCAGCTTAATAACCATGCCTATTCTGGATGCTGTTATTAAGCTGGGGTTTATGATCCTCTTTCCTGAACATCAAATTAATAATTCTGCCTACCTTATGAGCTGGGGAAAATGGCATCTACATTCTTTATTATTTCCCTTTCTGGGTGCCAACCCTGCTTATAGCCCTAACTATGCTTGTATATGTATACATAGGTAATAGAAGACGGATGGATGGATGGATGGATGGATGGATACAATCAGATACAAGATAGATACATGAAATAGGGGAAGGATGAACAGACAGACAGAATAATGTCTGAAATTTATAATGGTCAGTTTTCTACACTAGTGTTTAAAGATCAACAGCCATGATCATGTTCTTGGCACATAATCAGAAGCTGACCTCACCAGGTACAAACTGTTTATGCATCTGCAAGCCACAGTCTCTACTTTCTCAGGACCTAACACAGAACCAATAGACGCATACCAGTCACAAGCACAACTGGTGGCAGATGGCCCCTTCATGAGACTCAGATACTGTCAAACAGAGACAATGACACTTGCAGGCGATCACAAGATCCCCAAACAACTCAAGTCATGTCAAGTGAATTAAGAGCAGAATTTTATTTCCCCATAACTTTTCCCTTTTCCAGAATTGTTCTTCAGCATGATACTCAAATTTTGCGGCCAAGAAACATGTTTTGCAATCTGCTGGACCCAAGTTATTTAAGGATTATTTTTCCTGAGCAAAAAAAAATCTAAGGAAAGAATACATGCCCATTAACATAGTTCACTTCAATAAATTGCAATGCTCTTATTTCCTTCATAACAAACACTGAGACACTTGGCAAGACATAAAACTTTTTCTGTTTCGCTATTTCCCCATCTGTAAAAACTTTCCCCATCTGTAAAAATCAAGGGAAAGGTGATCTATGTATCATACACATTACATATAGAGGCAAACAAATTGAGTACTGAGTTGAGAATATGTTGTTTTTAAAAAAGTATTTTAAGTAAAAAATTGAACATTTCAAAATATGAAGTTCCATATTTCCCTTCTTTTAACTATGTAAGGGAATCAAATCTTGTTGCAATATCCACAAGGATCCTCTGAGGAATTAACAAATAAGATTATCCTGGCAAAGAGGGAGAGAGAGAGAGATGGAGAGAAAGAACGGGAGTCTTCAAGTGTTCATACTGAGAACCAGCCATCTCCAGAGCATTCAGAGTATTGATACTGACTGCAGTTCATAGACCTCATGTCCACACCTTCTGGGGCCCCTACTATTTCAGGGCATCACAGGACAGGTTCTGTCTTCTCCACCAATAAGTGGCCTACTTGGAACTCAGAGATGTCTAGGGCACATTGGCCAAGTGGAGAGAAAAGTACTCTGGGGTTGTCAGAAAAGATATAAGCAATGTCTTCGAAGGTAAGGCAATGCAAAACTCTGTAGTTTGAAGAAAAGATTGAAGTAGAAATTTACAGAAGACAACTGACAGTTTCTGGACAAATAATTCAATCATCTGATTTTATTGAGACTTTAAGTATGATGTGATCCAACCTTATACTTTTAAGGCTCAGAAAACTTATTTATCAAGTCACATTGTGAATAAATGGAAAAGTAAGAAATTTTATTTATTTATTTATTTGTTTGTTTATTTACTTATTTATTGGTTGAGGCAGAGTGGCACTATGTGGCCCAGGTTAGCCCTGATCTCAAGCAATCCTCCTACCTCAGACTCCCAAGTATCTGGGGCTAAAGATGTGGGCCACCATGCCTGCCTGCTATTTAGACCTGGCTCAAAACTCCATAGCTTTCCTCCCCATATTATGCAGTCTGTTAGGGACACTGATTCTCTGCCTGGGTCATCCCAGCTATAGAGCTCTCTACTCAGTCAGCTGCAGCCTCTCAAGGTGCTGATTGCAAAAGCATCCCAAAGAAAGTATACACATATCCTCCCACTGAATCATTACATCAGATTCCAGATGGAATTGAAAGCTATTTAATCAGATGAATCACCATGAAAGAGAGCAAGTCAGTCTCAGAAGTGCCCTCACGGATTCCAACAGGCCTGCTAGGAACATGACAACTGGTAGAGGAGACTGAGACAGAGTAACCAGAGAAAGGAGGAATGTAAGGACACTGTAGTGTCACAGGAGGTAAGAGAAGGATGGGGGCCAGTCTTAAGTCTGTGGAAGAGTCTCATGAGATGAGAGCTGACCACTTCCATTGGCTCTTTCAGCATGGAGCGTATGGGCAGTGTTAAACAGGGCACTTTGGATGCTATAGTGGAGGCCAAATTGCAGGGGGCAGAAGAGTGAATGGGGAGTTATTTAAAAAAAAAAATACATTGGATGTTGACATGAAATAAACTACAAGCTACACTCCACCCCACAGTCATAGAAATTATGAAATGATGTATTTAAAAATATTTATTTTTAAAAAGTACGATAGTACTGGAAAAATGAGAAGGGGTATACCCTCAATGTACCAGAAATTATGAATAGTTTCTCAAAAGTGGAATACAGATGGGATTAGACCAAGCAAGACCACCAAGCCCAGCTCACACCGGAGAGGGCTGATATGTGCAGTGAGAGTGGACCCAGAGTAGCGCCATGCTCCACGAGGGTGGGTGTGAAAAGTAGAGGCAAGGAGACTAAAGGGTGTCTAGATACACAGCTTGGCCTCTCCTACCTCCCCTACTGCCCACCAAGATACCACCCAGGGCTGGTTCTGAAGGAAAGAAGCAGTGCCCTGTGTCTGGTGATACAAAACAGAAAGGAACATTAACTCTCCACAGAGTAGCTGCTAGAACATCTTCCCAGCAACACTAGCTTCCCATCTTCATCTGAAAACAGGCAATAAATTTGTAATCAAACATTAGTATCTGAGGAAGAGCAACACCAAAAAGACAGACATTTCAACAGAAATCAGCAGATGGAGATATTTTTAAAATATCAACAGGAAAAGACAAGATTTGCAGTGCAAGGTAGTAGTACTGATAAGATCACTTAAATATAAAGAAGTAAACAGAGAGAACACACCTGTGGAGCCAAGGAGTGATCTGGGACTTCCAGCTGAGGAATATATCCCAAAAGCAGGAACAATTAGGAGACATGGGGGATAGATTCAGAGATTTTAACACATATTTAATAGCAAATTCAGATGAAGAAAACCAAACCAAACAAAAACAAACAAAAAAGGAAGAAAAGAACACCAAGGAATAAAGAAAAGCATAATAGCTTACAGAGATTTTTTAAAAATATTACCAACAAAGGAATGAGAAAGAAATAAAATTCATCACTAGTACCTCTTGTTTCTAGGAAAGAATGGAGATTATCTCTAAAGTAATAAGAAAAATAATTTTTGAACAAAAAAATGCTATTTCCTGTCATATTATCATTCAAGTATGAGAACTGAGCAGAGATAGCTTTGAAATAAAGGCTCTAAAATTTTGCTGCTCTGAGTGTGTATTACTAATTCAAGTGAATAAAAGCAAAGAGGATTACTTAAAGATGGCAGATTGGACACCTACGGCTACTTGTGTTTCCTCCTAAAATCTCACTAAAAGAATAATGAAGGTACTTTAAGAGCAAAACCCTCCAGAGACAGGGGAGAGGAGAGAGGAATAAACAATAACTAAAGTTTGAATGGTGCAAATCTGAGGGTCAATAAGTAAAATATTGTTCAGGCTTGAGAAAATTGAATTCCAAACAAGCAGGAAGCAAATCCAACAGCAAACACAAACGACTCAATAATTGGGGAAATCACGCATGCTAGGAGCCAGTGTGAAGGGAAGGATCTAAATTAATGAGGATTAGTTGAAAATCTATTTAAGAAGTCATCAGATCCTCTCACCAGTTCAGGTTAGCTCTGTCTCTCCTGCTTCCTAGTAAAGAACTAGAGAGCTGTATTTTGAGAAAATGTAATGGCAGCTCTTTGCACTGGTGGAGACCAGGTGCAGTTAGGAAAGGAGTCAGTATGCTTAAAGTGGGGACTTGAGCTCATGCATGGGTATTGAGTACTGACATGTATGTGTTATGTTCCATGCAGAGCTACTGCCATTTCTTTTATTTTAATTGTACAAATCTATGACTACTGCGCAATAATTTAATTCATAGATACAGTGTATAATAATCAAATTAGGGTTAGTAGCACATACCTGTACTTACACATTTTAAATGTTTTGATTAACACATAGTAATTGTACATATTTGTGGAATGCAGTGTGATATCACAGTATATGTATACAATATGTACTGAATAATCAAACATTTTCATATCCTTAAGCACTTTACAAAATGTTTTGATACACAGTTATTACATATACTTATGGAATCAGGGTTTATAGTTTAGATATAAGGTGTCCTCCAAAAGCTCGTGTATGGGACAATGCAAGAAAATGTAGAGGTGAAATGATTGGGTTATGAGAGCCTTAACCTAATCAGTGTATTCATCCACTTGAATGGGTTAATTGGATTGTAACTGTAGGCAAGTAGGGTATTGGCTGGAGGAGGTACTTCACTGGGGGTGTGCCTTTGGGGTATATATTTTGTCCCAGGTGAACAGAGCTCTTTCTGATTCCTGATTGCTATGTCCTGAGCTGGATTTCTCCACACCTTTCCACCATGGTTTTCAACCTCATCTCAAATCCAGAGCAATGGAGTCAGCCATTTACGGACTGAGACCTCTGAAACTATGAGCAATAAACAATTTTTTCCTCCTCTAAAATTGTTCTTATTAGGTCTTTTGGTCACAGCAGAGAAAATGCTGATCAAAGCAAGTGCAGTATTGCAATAGGTATATGTAAACCTATTTGTTAATCAGAGTAATAATATTTCTATCTTCTTAACATCAGTTTGTGTTTGTAGTCTTCAAGATCCTCTCTTCTAGTGATTCATAAAATAAATAACAGGTTACTGTGAACTATGGTCCCAAACTGTGCTGTAGAACACTAGGACTTATTACTTCTATCTCTGAGAACCAATCATGTAAGCTCCCACCATCCTCCCCCACACCCTTCCCGTCCCTAATACTACCACACATCCTAATTGACTTTTGACAGCCACACGTGAGAGAAAATACACAGAATTTTTCTTTCTGCATCTGACTTTTTTCACTGAACATAATGGCCTCCAGTTCCATTCATTCTCCATAAAGATAGGATATCATTCTTTATTCTGGGCTGAATGCTATCCTGTTGTATATACACGCTATCCCATTTTCTTTATTCATTAATCTTCTGATCGGCATCTAGATTGATTATATAACTTAGCTATTGTGAACAGTGCAGCAACAAATATATAAATATTTACAGAGAATATCATACATATGGATTGAAAGAGATTAAATAAAGCTTAAATAAATGTAAGGATAGTCTTACGTATTTATTTATTTTTGTAGAATAGCAAACTTACTGGTTTATCCAGATTCCCAAAGTTTATAATATGAAAAATAGAGACCAAAACAAACATAAATAGACACAGTTTAGGGGAAACAGTGATTCTGCTTTCTAATAAAACATTGTAACTATGACACTGGAACAAGATGCTAAGTAAAGAAATACTTAGAACTCCAAAAGAAGGTCCCAGGAATTATAAAATAAATATACCAGGAAAAAAAAAATAAGGAGTTCAGAGGAAAGTATTGAGAAACTATGCCAAAACATGTAGCAAAATGCAAAAAAGAGGTGGAAAACAGGAAAGCAGAAATAAGGGAATAAAAGGACCAGTCAGAAGGTACAAAGATAGATGAACACAGTCAGGTTCCTGGATTGGAGGTGTTTGTGAAGTCCAAGAGTTGTAGTATGTGTGTGTGGGGGGGGGAGGGAGAGTATGTCTACTTGAACAAAGGAGTCAAAAAGAGTGTGAAAGAAAAAACTAGCCAAAAGTGGCACCAGAAAAGTAAGCAAAGAGAAGAACTTCACTTTTATAGTCTTGGATGCAGCAGTGAGGATTTACACAATAAAGATGGGGAAGCAATCAGTGTTAGCAATTAATAGGTCATTGTTCATTAGGACCTTGGCAAGCAAACTTTCATAGTAGTTAGAAGGGCAGAATCCAGCTGGTGCTGGGCTGAGCAGAGGTCACTAAATTAGAAAGTGAGAAAGGGACTGTTAGACTTTCTAGACTTTTCATTTTTAAAGTCCTAGTAGTGAACAGCAGTATGCAGTGCAGATGATGATCCCATGTGATTTCATTGTCCTTGTCCATCATAATGCATTGTCTACCAGGAAGGGTTAGCAGTCAAGAAAGTCACTTCCCATGCAATATGCCTAAGGTGAACCAAACTTTTCTTAAAACCAAATAATAGTGATGATGATGATGATGATGATGATGATAATAATAATAATAAGTAACTAGACAAGGATACAGGCAGCCATATTCCCTTGGGAGTCTTGGTCACATTAGCAATGCCTCAGTCTTCCTCCTCACAGAAACACCAGAAATACTCCTGTACTCTGAGTATGCTTGGCTTTTGGAATATTTCAAAAATCCTCCCAGTAAAATCCCTTTCGAGCTATCTCTTCAATTGAATATTGCAGTCTTTTAGCCTTCAGTCTGGATCTTCTTCTCAGTCACCTTGTCATTTCACAGCACTCCCTGGCATCTTGGCTCACCGTCATTCACCAGCAGGGTCCTCAGCCGTCTGAGTTTCAGTGCCCACCTCCCTGAAGGCCACCTCCACACACAACGCTGGCACGGAGAAACCAGGCCTCGAGAAAAGTTCTGAC
Organism: Callospermophilus lateralis; assembly: GCF_048772815.1. Classification (NCBI taxonomy): domain Eukaryota; kingdom Metazoa; phylum Chordata; class Mammalia; order Rodentia; family Sciuridae; genus Callospermophilus; species Callospermophilus lateralis. The sequence goes on from NC_135306.1 coordinate 100,190,998, forward strand.
CCTCATAGTGCCTAGGAAAGGAGGGCAGTGATAAGAATGGGGACAGAGGGAGCTAACAGAAAGGGTAGATTGCCTAAGAGGAGGGCTGCTATGACACCCCACACCAGGCATCCTGGGAGATGAGCAGAACATGAGAAGATGATGCAATTTGTGCTTGATGCCTGGCATACATTAAGCATAGGAAAAAAGTCAGTGTTGTTTGGGTGGTTTATGATGCTGTTCTTCATACAGAACAAAAAGCTCATCTAACATCAATAACAGTAAAATTGATGGATTACGAAGAGTTGAGGTCAGGGGTCTGAGTCCCACCCCCACTATGCCAGTCTCTTTGGCTGCACTTATTATATCACCTGATCTTCATAATAGGTCTATGAAGATTATTTTCTTCATAATAATATTGCAAAGCACCACTTCCCCCAAATTTTATGGCTGATGACGCTCAGGAAAGGAATAAAGTTACCCAATCCTGTACAAGGCACACCAGGCATTTTACAATTCATACAGCACCTCATTCTTAGGGCCTCGGTTTTTCCCAGAATGTAACCTTCCAGAACCAGAGGCACCAGGCACAATAGGAAATAAAACAAGCTCACTAAATCTCAGGAGCTGAGTGAGCAAAAGATATTTCAGGGGCTTTTTGTTCTCTGCTGCCTCCTACTAAGGGACTATCAGATTACAGATTTGGGCCCCGGAGGCATTGGTATACTTCCCCTTTTCCATTTCTCCCTAAATTCGTTTTCATTTCCCTAACAGTCATTAGCTGAGCTCTGGGAATGAAGTGTAAAAATTTCCCTTCACCTCGGAGCCCTCACTAGCAGCAGTTCCTTGAAACTCCTGCAATCAGCGCTCCATTTAAGCATCAAAACCTCATCAATTAGGCCTCAATGTACAGCGATCACGTGGCCGGCTGGTCACGCTGAGCCGGCTGCCCAAGGACCAGAGGCCTCATTACCAGCCTTGAGCTTTTGTAAAATTCCTGAATAAGCAGCCCATGGAGTGTCTGCAGAAGGGCTGCATTTAAAAAAAAAAAAAAAAAAAAAAAAAAAAAAATCCCCCTGGCTTTAACAACTGCTTTTACGGACAATTTAACACTGTGGGTTGCCAGCTGTGTTAATGCCTGACCCCCTTCCTTCATGATGTCGCGCCTTGTGAAATGGCCGTCAGATGTCAAGTCCAGCCCCCACTGCTCCCCAGAAAACTATGCCTTTCTTAACACCCGGGTCCCAGGTTTCCAAGCCAAGGACAAAGAGGCTGGCAGCACACACGCCCACGCACCCACTGCTACCTGCTAATTCTGGGGTTGAAGCCACTAAGTGAATGAAGTCTGTATTCTCAGCCCTGGAAAAATAGTTAGAAATAGAAGGGGGGGCGGTGGCGGGGTGATGCGCGGAGTCTAGCTGCTCTGGTGGTGGAGGAAACAGGAGCCCAGTTTGGGTTGCTAATTCTGCCTGGACCTGCTGCACTGTAGGGGCTCTTTCAGCATATTTTGCTCTTGGGTCCTTGCCTTGTATATTGTCTGCTGCTCAGAATGAGCCTCATGTAACCAGATCAATTCAGATCCAAGACTTGCTTTTTCTGGTGGAAGATTCAGGAACTGACTTTGATCAATTTGCTCAGTGTCTAATTAGGTTCTAGGAGCACCTAATACACTGACCAAGTTCTTGTTGCACTTACTGATAAACTAGACTCCTGTTCGCAATTTTACAGTGGAAAAAATTAGTCACGTACCATAGTCTCTTGACTTCTCCATACTCTCCCTCCAAATAAAATATCAGGGAAGTGGGGGGCGGGGAGCAAGGAGGATTAAAATCTATTTAAAAGTCATTAGAATACTCAGAAAATTTGAAACTGAAATTCTTCTAAAGAAAGTGGAACTAAGGAAACCAGTAGAATGTTATACAAGTATTTAGTCATAGAAGTATTGTATGTATGTATGTGTGTGTATATATATATATATATATATATATATATATATATATATATAAATTTTAAGGGGGAGAAAGAACTAAACTTTATAAGCAGAGGATTGTCTTTAAAAATTGTGAATTAGTAATGCACATGCATCTTAAACATTAAATTGATATTCTAGCTACAGAAATATAGTATGGCTCTCCAGTGAGGCAGTAAGCAATAGACTATTTTTCTGCAATAATGTAATAGATAAAATATTCTGGATAATCCTTCTGCAGAAAATAAATTTTGGATGTATTAAATATCTTGTGAAGGCCTGTAAACAATGAGTGATCAAATAAAATGAGCATCGATATTGCTTAGACCATGGTTTTTAACTTCCCATTAAAGAAAAACAGGACTTGTGGGGCAGGACCTACACAAAAGGAACCTGGAGCTTCTGAAGTCCTTTGGAAGGAGCTTTGGGGACAAGTTGAAAAGAAGCTTGAAGACCAAAGATGGAGCCATTTTTTATTCAGTAAGGGTAATATTTCCAATCAATTTCAATGTACCAAATACATTTACCATTGTATGTTTCCTAAATATACACACTGTTTTGTGCATTTGTATGTGTATTTGTGTGTGTATACACCTATCACCTTCAAGTGACTATGACAATTCATTACAGCAAAAACTAGTGTGTAAACAAGAATTTGTTAACCATCTCCTGTGTGAACTGTTTCACTAGATAACCCTTTAATTGAGGAGGAGAAACATTTGCTTTATAAAACTGTTGCAAGTAACACATGCAAAGACATGAGACAATAAAAATATTACTATTTATATCCCCCAGTCAATGAAAGGATCAATGCATTGAGCATAAACAGAGGCTCATGTCATTTGAAGACAGACAAACAAACCTTCTGTGGTCCATGATGAAATTACTCATCAGTCTCTGTAGACCTACCAAAGAATGAAGCCTGCAACCTCTGGGCCAGCCAACAACCTGCAGGGCACATAGAACAAAGTCATGCTGCACATCACCATGAATAGGCAATCAGTAAAATCCATTCTGTAGATTTTTGTTTTCAATAGATAAATGTAAGCAAAAGGAAAAGTTGAGGGGGTCTATAAATGTTTAGTCTTTACTAAAAAGACAAATCAAATTACAAAATGGACACAACTAAATTTTAACAACTCTAAACATACCTGTACTTGATGAAACTACACAGAAAACTAAGACAGTGATTATTGTAAGGATGGGTATAATGGTCATTGATAGAAGGGAAAGAAGGATCTGTGGCTGATACAAAGCAGATGGATGTGGTGGTAAGGTACTATTGCTTGTCCTAAGTGTTTGTATAAGTGACTGTATGTTAAACTATATATTTTTGTGTGCTACTTGGTATCTGTTTTTCACTTTACAATGGAAGATTAAAATATATTAAATGCATCATTGAGTTGGCAATAAGGCAAAGAAAATACTAAAAGTCCAAAATTGGAGTTAAAAGGAGACTACATAGCAGTGGCTGAGGACTGGTGCCCACTTTCAGCCTGGGAGCTAATGCCAAATCTTGATGTCTTTAAGCCTCTCTCTTTTGAGGGCAATTGTGGGCTCTGTGTCTTGGAGGAAAACATGGGTGGGTTAGGTGGTATCCCAGAGTCCCCCTTAGAAGCAATTAAAATCCTCTCTGAAAGAGAACAGTTTTAACTCAGGCATCAAAAAATTCCCACAGATAAAGTTCCAGAGAGCATGAGCTGATAGTAAAAATGCAAAACTCACAAGAAAAAAAGGACCCTGAGTAGAAAAGCAGAAGCAGGCCTGTAAAGGATTCAGACACCAGAGTTCAAAGAACATCACAGATAATAAGTACGCTTAGTATGGTTAAAGAAAAAGAAATATTGGAAATCTGACAAGTACATATTTAAAAGAATCTAATATGATTTCAGAAATGAAAAATAAATAAAACCAAAATTTGTGACATGATAAAGGAACATATACTTTATTGCAAGCATGATGAAACAGCTCAAGGCAGACAATGATCATGCTGAAAACAATTGGAAAACTGGAATAAAATATGTACTAAAGGTAATCATCCAGCAGTAGTGACGCACACCTGTAATCCCAGCAGCTGGGGAGGCTGAGGTAGGAAGATCACTAGTTCAAAGTCAGTCTTAGCAAAAGCGAGACACTAAGCAACTCAGTGAGACCCTGTCTCTAAAAAAAATACAAAATAGGGTTGGGGATTGAACTCAGGCGGAGTACCCCTGAGTTCAGTCCCCAGTACCCAAAGAATTAAGGTAATAGTGTTTTAAGAGGAAGAGTTTTCGGAAAAGGGCAAATTTCAGGAAGAGTTGAACCAGCAACATTCTGTAACAGATTTTTACCTGACTGCATTGCATTAAATTTGATGTCTGCCAATGAGCTTAGGCAGAGGGAAACTACCAGTAGGTGGAGAAGACAGGGCTTTTGACACTCTGGAAAGCTGCAGAAAGAAACATTTCAGGCCTGAGGGGCCTGATGCTTAAATGAGAAGGAAGACGTGAAGATCTGTACCTAATCCTCCCATGTCTTCCTCCAAGACATAACAAACTCTGAAACTGCTTGGGGCAGAGGGCTAAGAGGCCAAGCAAAAAGCCACTGTCAATGCAGAGAGCATTTTTGGTTCTCTTACATTGCTGAAGGGTAAAGGGTTAGATTTTTAGGACTTGACAGTGGGGAGAGTCCCTGGTGGACATCCCAGGCTATCATTTAAAAGGCTGGAGCAGGGAGAAGCCAGAGTTACATGGAGTTGATGGTACAAAACAATAACAAAACATTTTTTTTTTTAGTAGTTTAAACATATATACAGATTTAAAACACTAAGTAATAATAATAATAATAAAAGACAGAAGGGGTTTAATGGAGCTCAAGTATTGTAGGTTTAATGCACTGTCAAATGATTTTTAAATTCTGTTAAACTGCAGGGAAGCTGGTTGCAATCTCTGTATTTAACATTGAAAATGAAATCAAATATATACATAATCAAACAGAGGAAAACATAAAGTAAATAAAATATCAAATTAATCCAAAAGCAGAGAAAACAAAAGTAACATGTAGCAAAAATAAAATAATAGTAAAATGGTGGATATTCACTAAACTATGTTAGCAGTTTCATTAAATATAAATTAGACTAACTCTAATTAAAAGCCTAAGATATACTTAGAATATCCATTCTTTCCAATATCATGAAAAATTTTCCCTTAAATTGGCTAAATACTGGATTATAATATGTCTCAATAAATTTCAAAACAATTAAGTACCATTTGAAATTCATTGTCTGACTACAGGGAATTTACACTAAATATAGCTAAAGAAACATAGTTGGAAAATTTCTATTATGATATTACACAGTATACTTTTTAATAAACTATAGGTCAAAGTAAAATTACAAAGTAAATTAAAACTGTTACGAACTGAATGACAATAAAAATATTACATCTCCAAACTTATGAGATGACCTAAAGCTATTCTTGGTAGGATATTTATATCTGAAAATCAATTCTGTAAGAGTCTATCTCAAGATTTTAGAAAAAGAATGCTAAGTTAAACCCAGGGAAAATAATAAGAATAAATATATAAATTAATGAAATTTTAAAGGACACAAAGAAAATTAAAAGTTGATACTTTGAAAAGAATAATAAAATTGATATACCTCTTGCAAGAGAGAAAAGGAAAAAAAGGGGGGAAACAATTGATTGTAAATAGCTAATAATATATGTATGATAATAAACATGATATTTTTGATGAAATAATTTCTTGGTTGTAAGTAGTTCATTCCCTTCCCACTCTTGACATCATTTATCCCCTTATGTGTGCATCCAACACTTGAATTTTGGCCTTGGTTTTGTGCCTTGATTTGGCCAACAAGACATGATACGTCCAAAGAGCAGAAGTGCTCAGTGTATTTGCAGGTCTGGCTCTGCTGCTGATCTTTTCCCCATCCAGCAGAAGGAGGACAGGCTCTCTGCAGACTTGGAATGAGGCTGGTGGAGCTGATCTGAACTTAAACCACAACCCATAGCCAAGCCCAGCTGAGTTCAGCAGAGTCATATCTGGCCTACAGAACTGTGCAAAACAACCAGGAAACGGCTTGCAAGCAAGGCACTCTGTATTAGGGTTGTTTAACATTAGTGCAGCAATAATGGTCTACCCTTGGGGGCGAGAATAATTCACCACATTGAAGCAAAAAGACATAGAAAATTTAAATATCCTTCCATCTAGTAAAGAGGTGCGTGATTTAAGTATAAAATAATTACTTAAATATGAATTTCCTCTGACCTTGTTGACTTCATCAGTAACTTCTAAATTATGCAAGGAAAAAACATCAATATTGCAAAATTTCTCCCACGAGCAGAGAAAGTGACTATGCCATAACTCATTTCAGAGAGTCATCATTTCCTGGATTGCAATCCTGAAAGAGGCATTAAAAGAGAAATCAAGGCTAATCTCTCTCATAGATGAAAAAATTTTTTAAATATATTTAATACTGATATATTAAAAAGATAATAAATTATGGGTCACATACACTTTATTGTAAGTATACAGGGTTTGGTAAATTTCAAAATAAAACATTATAATTCACCACATGGATTAAATGCAAAATTATAATATTAATAAAATTATAACTATAATAGAGGGAAAAGGGTACTTGACAAAACTTAATGCCCCTTTATGATTTTAAAAAAACAGCAAATTAATAAAAGAAAATTTCCTCATTCTGGTAAATGGTATTTTTTTTAAATGTTAAAGAAAAATATAATTTTATTTGTGAATATGGAAAGCATCCAACCCTGAATGTGAGAGGAAATGACTGTGCTTACTAGTACCAGTTCTATTCAGGACTGATCTACTTAGTGCATGCAATAGCAAGGAAAAAAAGTACAGAAATTAGAATAAAGAGATGAAATTGTAATGATTCAGTTATGCTCCGTCTATGTGCATATATATATATATATATATATATATATATACACACATATATATGTGTGTGTGTGTTATTAGAATTAATAGTGACTTTAGTAAGATATCTGGATAAAATCAACAAGCAAAAATCAATTTCCCAGGACAAGTACAAACAAATGTAAATGAAAATGTAAAATAAACTAAACAATTTATAATGACATAAAAATTCAAACATGTCTAATGAAAGATGGGAAAGGCTGTATAATAAAAACTGCTAAACATTACTGAGAAAGATTCCTTGAATAATACATACAATCACCAACCAGAAAGAGTATAATTGGCACAATATATTACATTACAACTAGGAAATTTTTCTCATCAAGAGCATGAAAAAGTAAGCCATAGAATGGGAGAAGGCATTTTTAATGTTCAATAAAGGATTTTTATCCATGATATTTAAAATAATTCTACATGTCATTATGAAAATGTAGATAATTCAAAAGAAGATGGGCTCAAGTATTAAATAGATTTTTCCCTAAAGAAGATATCCAGATAGCCAATGAAAATGGGTTTAACATCATTAGTCGAATAAACTCAATTAAAAGCACATATGACTACCTAATTTCCACAATAGCTAAAATATAAAATGCCAGTGTTGGAGGATGTGAAACAACTAGAACACTGGAATCTGATGACCAAAGTACAAATTGGTGGATGTTTTAGTCAGCTTTGCATCACTGTGACCAATATATCTGACCAGAGCAACTTATAGAAGGGAAAGTGTATTTGGGCCTCACAGTTTTCAGGATCTCAGTTTGTAGATGGCCAAATCTATTGCTTGAGGCTAAGGTGAGGTGAAGCATCATGGCTGAAGGATCCAGCAGAGAAAAGCTGCTCAGCTAATGGTGGGGTAGGGAACAGAGGGGGCGGGGGAGCCTCAGGGAAGATGAACACTTCCAGGGTTCGCCCCCAGTGACCCACCTCCTCCAGCCATGCCTCCTCTGCCTACAGTTACCACCCAGTCAATTCATCCAAACTAGGATGAATTGATTATTACTCTCATAATCTAACCATTTCACATCTGAACATTCTTGCATTAACAGGAGTTTTGGGGGGACATCATATATCCAAAGCAATAACAGCACAAATACTTTGAGAAAATGTTTGCAGTGTCTAGTAAAGCTGAATACATGAATACCTATGATCAGCCAGCAATAAATTATCTTTGATTGCAATTAAGCACATACATATGTACATTAAAGGCATATACACGAATGTTCATAGCAACGCTATTCATAATAGACAAATACTGAAATCAATTAAAATGTCCATTGAGTGTCAAATAGACAAAAATAATGGAATATTCCACCCCCATGAAAATAAAAACAAATTAAATTTACATACAACAACATGATGATATCACAAACATATATTTAGATAAAAGAAGTCAGACGTAAAAAAATTACGTGCTATAGAGTTTTATTGTATGAAGTTACTGAAAAAGGCAAAGCTAGTCTGTGGTTTTATGAAAGTTGTTAACTTTGAGAGGGGTTAGTTTAGATGACCGGAGTTTTAGGGTGCTGTGATGTCCTACTTTATTGATTTAGGTTACATAGGTATGGTACCTATGTAAATTTTTTCAAAGTTGGCACTTCTGATTTCTGCATTTTCATGTGTTTATAGTATACTACAGTAAAAAAATGAAAAATAACTTTAAAGTGAAAGTATTTTCATATAAACCAAATAGAGAACATTACACTGACAGACAACCCATAAAGGGTGTTGATTTGGAATAAACAAAATTCATTTTATTTATTTAATAAAATTTTTATTTAATAAAATTCAAAGAGAAGATTGAAATATGAGTATAGGTTATCAAAGGAATTAGAAAATAGGTACTTAAAACTAAACAAATATTGATTAAATGAGAAAGTATTAATAAGGATTAATGAATTTTGGACTTAAAAAACATTGAGAGAATAAATTATTGGATTAAAATGTCAGCTTAAAGAAGAGTAATCAAAGAATATTCAAAGTTCCTTATATTGATCAGAGAGTTGTATAGTAAATTTTTATATTTCAACTGTTATATGTGATATAATTTTTTGAATAAGGATGAAAAGAGCAGCAATGATTTATATAGTTTCTGAATAGTAGATAATGGGGTTAAAAAAACTTGAAATAAAAAGAAAAAATATATTTGTATTTTTACATACATACATACACCCACTGTATGGGTTATCTATTTTATAACAAATTACCCCCAACACTCAGCTAAAAACAAACAATATTTAGCATCTTACACTTTCTGTGGGTCAGGAATTCATGAGTGGCTTTGTAGAGTGGTTCTCACTCAGCATATCTAGGTGACTGCAGTTAACAAGTGTTTTAGGATTATAGTCATCTGACAGCTGATTCTCACTGTTGAACAGGGACCTTAATTCCTTGCCACATGGGCCTGGCTATGGGACTGCCCACAACATGGCTGCTGGCGTCACAGAGTGGAAATGTTGAAGGAGATGGAATAATGTTTTACATGAGTCAAGTATCCAAATTAGGGGAAAAAAAACACCTTAACAAAAAAAGTAAAAAATAAAGAAAAGAAACTGATAAAATAGGGGAAAAAAACTATAAAGGCCAAAAATGAGCTTATTTAAAAGACTGAAAAAAGTGAGCAATAACTAGACTGATGACACACACACAAATAAAAAACATTAATACTAATAAAGGGAAACAAACAACTGTCAGACAAAGTGAAAGTTGAAAATAGAATATGTAATCATCATCTTTATGTTAAAAAATTTGAAAATTGAGATGAAATGGATGATTACTTTGAAAAGAAAGTCTGTATAATTCCCTCAATAAAAAGACAACTCTGAATGATTCTCAAATGATTTATTGCATCATTAGAAATCCTCACCTTCAAAAATACCAAGTCTACCTAGTTTTGCAAGTACATTCTATCAAAATGTCAGAAACTAGTGATTTTGATTCAATTTAATGTGTTCCAGAGACACGAAAAATGAACAGCCAGATGTGGTGGTACATGACTCTAAATCCCATTGATTCTAGAGGCTGAAGCAGGAGGATTCCAAGTTCAAAGTCAGCCTTAGCAATTTAGTGAGGCCCTAAGCAGCTTAGTAAGACCCTGTTTGAAAAATAAAAAATAAGGGGGCAAGGGTTGGGGGACGTGGCTCAATGATTAAGCGTAACTGTATTAGATAAATAAATACATAAAACTAAAGTGGACAGCACTTCAAAACATCTGTAATATGGCATTAAAAAGGGACAAAGAAAATTATCTGGCAATTTCACTAAGAAACACAGAACCAAAAACCCTAATTAAAACACATGCAATCCAAAAATGTTGTTTAATGAAGGTTAATAAAATACATGACTTTATTGGCTTTTCACAGAAATTCAAGGATAGTTTATAATCAGAAAGCCAATAATGTCATTTGTAACATTAATGAACAAGGGAAGAAAAATCATATGATCCCCTTAATACAGGAAAAAAATAATTCAATAAAATAACCAGCATCTAATTATAAATGTCTTGGTAGACATTAGGTAAAGGGAAATGCCTTATAGTCTTTCTGGTACCATTAACAATAATAACATAAAAACAAAAACAAAAACAAATACCATGTTCAATGGTATAACTTGGAAATCATGTACTTTAAAATCAAATCCCCCCTCTCTTTTTTTTTTTTGCTTGTTAGCACTGAAGGTTCAGGAAAAATAAAAGAGATAAACATTGTGAAGAAGGCAATCAAACTGCCACCAGTGATGGCTTTGTTGTCAAAGAAATCTCCAAGTAATATAAAAAAAAAAAATTCAGAAAAACCAATGCAATTTTAAATAATGTGGTTTTACAAGATTTCTGCTTCTCATTCACAGCTCAATTACAGTTAATATGCTGATCTAAGATGCCAGGTGTGGTGATGTAGGCCTGTAATCACAGCCACTCAGGAAGCTGAGGTAGGAGAATCACAATATAAAATAAAAAGGAGACAAAGACACAAAAAGCATACATTGGGGGGAAGTCTAGCCTCTTCAACAACAAGTGGTGCTGGGAAAACTGGAAATCCATATGCAGCAAAATGAAATTAAACTTCTCTCTCTCACCATGCACAAAACTCAACTCGTTGTGGATCAAGGACCTAGGTATTAGAGCAGAGACCCTGTTCCTAATAGAAGAAAAAGTAAGCCCAAGTCTTCATCATGTCAGATTAGGCCCCTACTTCCTTAACAAGATTCCTAATGCCCAAGAAATAAAATCAAGAATCAATAAATGGGATGGATTCAAACTAAAAAGCTTCTACCCTGCAAAAGAAACAATCAATGAGGTGAAAAGAGAACCTACAGAATGGGAGCAAATTTTTACCACATGCACATCAGATAGAGCACTAAATTCCATGATATATAAAGAACTCAAAAAACATAATACCAAAAAAACAAACAACCCAATCAATAAATGGGCTAAGGAACTGAACAAACACTTCTCAGAAGATGATATACATGCGATCAACAAATATATGAAAAAATGTTCACCATCTTTAGTAATTATAGAAATGCAAACCAAAACTACCCAGTCAGAATGGCAGCTATCAAGAATATAAGCAATAATAAGTGTTGAAAAGGAAATGGGGAAAAAGTACACTCATATTGCTGGCAGGACTGCAAATTGATGCAACCAATCTGGAAAGCAATATGGAGATTGATCAGAAAACGTGGAATGGAACCACAATTTGACCCAGCTATTCAACTCCTCAGTTTATACTCAAAGGACTTAAAGGCAGCAAACTACAGTGACACAACCACATCACTGTTTATAGGAGCTGAATTTACAATAGCTAAATTGTGGAACTAAATTGAATGCCCATCAATAGACAAATGGTTAAAGAAACTGTGGTAAACATACACAATGGAATGTTACTCAGCATTAAAAGAGAATAAAATTGTGGCATTTGCAGGTACATGGATGGAGTTGGAGAATATTATGCTAAGCAAAGTAAGCCAATCCCAAAAAACTAAAGGTTGAATGTTTTCTCTGATTAGTGGATGCTGATCTTTGATAGGGTGGGGAGGGTGCATGGGAAGAATGGAAGATCTTTGGACTGGGCAAAGGGGTTATAAGGGTAGGAAAGATCATAGAATGAGATGGACATCATTACCCTAGGTTGTGCTTCATTTGTGTACGATGAATTAAGTGCATTCTACTGTAATTTACAACTAAGAATAAATAAAAATAAATAAACATAGTAAAAATAAAATTAAAAGAGTTGGGGATTTAGCTCAGTGGTAAAGAATTTACCTAGCAAGTGTGAGGCCTTGAGTTCAAAGCCCCAGTACCACCACCAAAAAAAAAAAAAAAAAGTCATAACTGAAACACACAAAATTACTTCTGACATAAAATTAACGAAATATATATAAATATATAAATATTTACAGAGAATATCATACATATGGATTGAAAGAGATTAAATAAAGCTTAAATAAATGTAAGGATAGTCTTACGTATTTATTTATTTTTGTAGAATAGCAAACTTACTATTGCAAACTGTCAATTCTTCCTACATTAACCTATAAAACAATTTAATTCAGATCAAAATGTCATTAGATTTTTTCTTTTTGACTAAATTTGCTTCTAATTTTTTTTCTTTTCTGGTAGAGCAAAGGATAAAAAAGACACTATGCAGTTAATCAAACAATGTAAGAGGACTTTTCCTGGATATTATATTTGTAAACTATGATTACACCACACAGTGATGGATCAGAAAGAGAGCCCAGATAGTCAACTACATATAATTGGAAAATTGATATATTCTAGAACTGGCATTGCTAATTAATAAAGAAAGGACAGACCTTTAAATCAATAATTTTAGAACAATTAAGTTTTCATTTGAGGGAAATGAAATTGATTCCTTGTGTCTCATGGTACACAAATTTTCATCCTAATTAGATTAAATGTACTATTTTAGAAACATATTTCTATAAAGAAAATGAATACATATGCTAGAAATGGGGAGATATTTGCAGATGTTTTCAATATTAAAAATTAGGGCAGAGAATATATTTTTTAAAAGACTATAAATCAATGAAAAAAGGACAACCAAATTAGAACTACCAAAGGACTTAAATTAGCATTTTATAGAATAGAAAAAGTATTGGCCACAAACATAAGAAAACATGTTCAACATTGTTAAAAAGAAAGTTAAAATGCAAGTTAAGGCCACAGTGTAATGTCATTTTGCAATCACCAAATAGGCAAAAGTTAGAAAAGGACAATTTTAAATGCTTAGGAAATTATTAGGTTTGGATCTTGAATATCCCCCCAAAAGCTCATGTGCTACACAATGCAACAATGTTCAGAGGGAAATGATTGGATCATGAGGATTCTGATCTCATCAGTGGATCAATCCACTTGACGGATTAACAATTCAAATGGGCTTACTTATAAGTGGTGAAAGCTATAGAAGAGTAGCCCATGGTTGGAGGAAGTAAGCCACTAAGGACATGGCCTTGTGGACGATTATGTTTCTCTGTCTCTTCTCCCAACACACTGCTTCATAGGAAGCAACTAGGAAGCAAATCTCCTCTGTTCTGTCTTTCCACCATGATGCTCTACTTCACCTCAGGCCCAAAACAATGGAATCAGTGGACCATGAACTGTTTCTTCTGAAATTGTAAGTCAAAATAACCTTTTCTCCTCTAAGTTATTCTTCTCAGGTGTTTTGGTGACAGTGATGAAAAGCTGAATAGCAAAAAATAATAATAATAATAATAATAATAATAATAATAATAATAATACACTGCTGACTTGATAAGTTGATCATTTTGGAAAACAATTTGACTTTGTCTAGGATCCAGGAATTCCTAATTCTAGGTATATTCTGGCATGTTGGTACCAAAATACAGCTGATGATAGAAATCTTTAAGGAACTTTATAAATGAAGGTAGTGCATTCATATAACTGAATCCTTTATAAAAAAAAATTATAAATAAAGTACAATTATATATCAAATCTCAGCTACAGAAACCAACATTTAATTTTTAAAAAGTCAGTTAAAAATACATTTAGTATAATCTCACTTTTATAAAGGTCAAATGCATGAAAATGTAGTGAACCTTAAAGAAAATCAAAGAAATATAAAACAAATTCCAGGATTGTAACATTGTAATTGGTTGGTAAAGAGAGAATGCAAATGAAAAAACAAATACATTCAGATCTTCAAAGTCTTGGTATTTAATTTTTATATATGGATAGTTATTTTATTGCTTTATCACTTTTTAAACTTGCATATATATCAAAAGTATTTTTGAAAAATTATTTCAGAAAGTTATGTTTAAAATCAAGATATAAAAGTGAAATATGATTATAGAAAAATACAAGTAAAGGAAGAAAAGGAGGAAAGGAACAGCCAGGGAAGGAGGGAGAAAGTAAATTTTAATGATTATAAAAAAAAGAATATATTAACAAACATTTATTGAGTAACATGTGCCTTAAAAAACAACTTATTATTATTAGTATGCCTGTGTTATATTTAATAAATTTGAGGCTCAGAGAGATGATTTTCCTTGGGTTGCTTAATTGTTAAATGGTAAACTAATATTTTTAACTAATTTATTTGATTCATGATTTTGTTCTTTATTTAGTATTATTCTGACTTTTAGAAAAATGAAATTCCAAAATTTAAGTGTTTTTGGAAGTCTTTAATGTAAATATTTCTCATTTAAATATGTCTCATATCATGGGTAGGCTTTTCAAAATTATTAGGTGATTTATGGGCATTATAAATTTTTTCATTTTACAAGTTAACATCCTTTAGGGATCTATTGAACAACAAAATTATTTTCTAAGAATAATATAAAACACAGAGATTGTAATTTAAATTTTTGATTGTAAAACTATATCTATCTTTCTAGTTTTTAAATTTTTATGTTTCAAAAAAATCACCTTATATAGATTTGAATTGGAAAATGGAAGTTTGGAATACAAAAATGGTTATGTAAACAAAAATGTTAGATTCCCAATTTGTTTTTGCTGAGGGGGAAAAATAAAAAAGATAACAGTAAATAAACTCTCTTCAAACACAAAAAAGAAGCAAAAGATACAAAGGTGCAACATATCAGATAATACATGCTATTAAGCCAAAAACACTAGTCAATCAAAGAAACACAGATAAGGAGGAGTTTTTTTTTCCCCAATCTGTCAGTTTGCCAAAGAAAGGAAAGATTTTGAGTATTATGCTTTTAATTGTTAGGGGTTGGCTGTACACCAAGTTCTGTGTTCCATTTTTACTAAGGTATCTTGATTTAACTTTTTAAGAACACATTTGACATTTGACAAACACATTCAAAGTCAAAAGGGTGCATATAATTTGACTAAGAAAGTATACTTCTACCTATGTTTCCTTTAAAAAAAAATCAATAAATAAGAGACACCTTTCAAAAGCATATATGCTGTAGGGACAAATGAGGCAAAGCACTGAAGATAGCAGGAAACAGTTTTATTTGTCTGCAGCCAGGTTCAGAGGGCACAGCCGTTGCTCTAATCCATCAATCCCCTGAACCCCGAGTTCAGGTAGTTTCAGAGTTTTATACCCAGCATGTAAGGGGAGGGGCTCAGAAGTTCACAGTCTACAGAAATTCACATAAAAGCAGCTTTTTCTTTCACTATTTTGGGCAAGTTAATCCTTCAAGGACAACACCTGAGAAGGGGAGAGCTTCTTCTCCCCTTTCTTTCCTCCCCCTGCCAGCTGTTACCATGGAGCCCAATTGGTAACTTATCTTAAAAATGTAGACATCTCTGTAAAGCTCAGCTCAAGGCCAGAGGCCTTGTTTGCACATTTATTAATTTACTGGCCATAATACTAACCTAATCCTAATCCTTCTCTTTTCCTGTAGGTTAGTCTAGTTCAAAACCTGAACCCTCAATCAACTGCTGCCTGCACCTCTACCACCATCACTGCTGCCTCTGATTCCACTACTGCCAGCCTGAGATCTCCTGGAGGTCTTCTTTCTGGGGGCTGCTACTACAGAAGAAGCCGTAGTCCCTGTTGCAACTGAAGCCAACACTGCTGCTGACCCCCAGAGATCCCCTAGTGACACAGCCCTCACAGCTGGAGTTGCAGCTTCTGCTGCAGCCACCACTATTGCTGCTACCACAATGTAGAGGACTGCTTCAGGGAAGACTTCAGGTTTGATTGCATGTGGCTGCACCTACTTTGGGACATCAGCCAGGGCCTGGGGCCTGGTGATAGCAGGTTTACCTCCACAAGAGCCTCTGTCTGGTGACCTCAGCTAGGACCTGCAGGTCCAGTGTGGGGGTGCCTGTGAGTTTGGAGGAGCCTCAGATCTTCCTGCTGAGAAGATCTGAAGGCCCTCGTCTTGCTGCTGCATCTCAGGGTTGCTCCTTTGCATGAGTGTATCCCCTGATGCTCTCTCTGCGAGTAGGAGAAGCACTGAGATCTCGGGACTGTAGCGTAGCCAAGTCTAAGGTACCTGAAGCTCAGATCAGTGGGATAGAGGCTGGATTTGTGAGGGTTGACCTGGTTTTGGTGATCCCAAAAGACGTCAGAGACAGGGCTGAGAAACTGTTGAACACTGACAGAGACAGTTCGACTTTCCAGCAAGACTTATTTTATTTTATTTTTTGATTCACTAATCTCTCTACCATATTTGGAACAGGATGGTTTTTTATGCATCAGTGTGTAGAGGACAATGATATATGAATGATGTTTTGCATTTTTGTTGTATTCTTATGTCTTTGATTTTTTTCTCTTTGTTTTTATTCTTCCTCTCTCATCTATTTTCTTTCCAACTTTTCTCCAACCAACAGCTAATCTCTACTGGCTCTTCCACTCTTCCTGTGAGTTTTTACTTCTAGATTCTTTCTTCCTCCCTCTTGAATATTGCTTACTTCACTACCTCTGTTCTCTCATCCACCATTTGAAATTGTAAATTGTTTTAACAAATATTCTGTTTGTCCTATTGATAGTTACTGAACTCATAATTTTGGTTTCATGTGAGAAAGCAATCAACACTTTAGTGGGAGCTATTAGGTTTAAGGCTACATATTGTGTACACTAGGTGCTATTGATATTGGTCTCACCAGCAAAGGTAAAGCACTGGAGACCTTCAGGGACACTATAGGTCCACAGGGTAGAATTTATCCTGCCTTAGATCCACACTTTTAGATGAGAAAACACACTAATAACATGAAAACACAAGGGGATAAAGCACCCCAAACAATCCAAGTTGCTTCAACAACAGAAGCCACTGATAACACAGTAGAAGAAATATCCAAGAAGGAGTTCAGATTGTATCTAGTTAAATTAATATGTGAAGTAAAGGATATTATAAGTAGTGAAATCAAAGAAAAAAATATAGGAAGTGAAAGACCACTTTAATAAAGAGTTTGAGATCATGGAAAAAAAACAATCAGAAATCCTCGAAATAAAGGAATCATTAACCAAATTATAAATTCAATAGAAAGCATGACCAACAGAATAGACCACCTGGAAGACAGAACCTCAGACAATGAAGACAAAATATATAATCTTGAAAGTAGAGTTGAACATGTGGAGAAGATGGTAAGAAACCATGAGCAGAACATCCAAGAATTATGGGATAACATGAAAAGACCAAATTTAAAAGTTATAGGAATAGATGAAGGAGCAGAGATAACAAACCAAAAGATGCACAATCTTTTCAATGATATAATAGCAGAAAATTTCCCAAACCTAAAGAATGGAATGGAAAATCAAATACAAGAGGCTTACAGGACTCCAAATGTACAAAATTACAGGAGACTCACACCAAGGCACATTATAAAGAAAATGACTAACACAGAGAATAAAGATAAAAACCTTAAAGGCTGTGAGAGAAAAAAAAATCAAATTACATATAGGGAGAAACCAATTTGGATCTCAACTGACTTCTCAACCCAGACCTTCAAAACTAAGAGGTCCTGGAATAATATATTTCAGGCTCTGAAAGAAAATGGATGACAACCAAGAATTTTATATCCAGCAAAATTAAATTTCAGATTTGAACATGAAATTAAGTTATTCCATGACAAACAAAAATTAAAAGCACAACTAGAAAAAACCTACACTACAGAGCATTCTCAACAAAATATTCCATGAAGATGAAATGAAAAAAAAAAAAAGTGAAATCCAGCAAAAGGGGCATCTACACTAAAGAGAAACTAGGATAAATCAAAAACCAGAAATAAATCAAAATGACAGGGAATATAAATCATATCTCACTAATAACCTTGAATGTTAATGGCCTAAACTCATCAATCAAAAGACATAGACTTGCAGACTGGATTAAAAAGCAAGACCCAACAATAGGCTCTCCTCAAGAGACTCATCTCATGGGCAAAAACAACCAAGGCTGAAGGTGAAAGGATGGGAAAAAATGTATCATTCCTATGCATTGTGTAAACAAGCAGGGGGTTTCATTCTCATTTCAGATAAAGTAGACTTCAACCCACAGTTAACCAGAAGAGACAAAGAAGGACATTCCATACTTGTCAAGAGAACGATATATAAGCAGGACATAAAAATTGTAAATATATATGCCCCAAACAATGAAGCATCCATGAACATCAAACAAACCCTTCTCAATTTCAAGAGTCAAATAGACCACAGTACAACAATACTGGGTGACTTTAACACACCTCTTTCACTACTGAATATATCTTCCAAACAAAAACAAAACAAGGAAATTATAGAACTAAATAATACAATCAATAGTTTAGACTTAACAGACATATAAAGAATATTTTATCCGTCAACAAAGAAATATACTTTCTTCTCAGCAGCACATGGCTCTTTCTCTAAAATAGACTATATCTTGTGCCACAAAGCAACTCTTAGTAAATACAAAACAAACAAACAACAACAACAACAACAAAAAACAGAGACTAGGATCTGACTTCCTTAACAAGACTCCTAAAGCCCAAGAAATAAAATCAACAATCAATAAATGAGATTGTTTCAAATTAAAAAGGCTCTTCTCAGCAAAGGAAAAAATAATAACATGAGGAGAGAGCCTAGAGACTGGGAGAAAATCTTTTTCACATGCACCTCCAATAAAGCATTAATCTCTAGGATACATGAAAAACTCAAAAAACTTAACAGCAAAAATCCAAATAACCCAATCAATAAATTGGCTAAGGAACTGAACAGACACTTCACAGAAGAAGAAATAAAATTGATTAATAAATATATGGAAAAGTGTTCAACATCTCTAGCAATTAGAGAAATGCAAATCAAAACTACTCTAAGATTTCATGTCAATCCTGTCAGAATGGTAATCATCAAGAATACAGACAACAATAAATGTTGGCCAGGATGTTGTGAAAATGATAAACTCATACATTCAAACTCATAGAACCACTATGAAAAGCAGTATGGAGATTTCTCAGAAAACCGGGAATGGAAATACCATTTGACCCAGCTATCCCATTCCTTGGTTTATACCCAAAGGACTTAAAATCAGTGTACTATTGTAATGGAGCTACATCAATGTTTATAGTAGCTCAATTCACAAGAGCTACATTATGGAACCAACCTAAGTGTCCCTCAATAGATGGATGGATAAAGAAAATGTGGTATATATACTCAATGGAATATTACTCACCTTTAAAGAAGAGTGAAATTATGGCACTTGCCATTAAATGCTTGGAATTTGAGAATATCACATTAAATGAAATAAACTAATTCCACAAAACCAAAGGCCGAATGTTTTCTCTAATATGCGGATGCTAATTCACAACAAGGCGGGAGGCACTAGGGAAGAATAGCATTACCTTAGATTAGGTAGAGGGAAGTGATGGGAAGGGAGGGGATGGAGAAGGGATGTACAGATAGGAAAGATGGTAGAATGAAACAGACTTTATTACTGTATGTATATGTGTGACTAAATGGCCAATATGATTCTGCAACATGTACACTCAGAAAAATGAGAAATTATATCCCCTCTTTGTATGATATGTCAAAGTGCATAAATGCATTCTACTGTCATGCATAACTAATTAAAACAAATAATAATAAAAAAAAAACCCTAAACCCTCTAATCACATGATTGACCTTTGGGTGATCAGACTCCATTCCAAATTTATCACTGGGTCCATCTTTATCATAAACTCAGGTGTGATCCAACTGGTTCATGAATAACAAAGACATTCTCATTATTCAGGAAATTCCAGAATAATCAGAACTCAAGGAACCCAAGATAAAGACCAGACAAGTTCTTTATTATAAAATAACCTTTCCCTTTCAGTATTTTTTTAATGTCCTGTTTTGCTTTCTTTCATTAATTCCCTCTCATATTTTCCATTAGTTCTCAATTCAACTACTCCTCTGCTTCATTCTCTTACTTGAATTTTGAACTGAACATGTTGCCTGCTTTTTGTCTCATGAAAGAGAAACATGTAAGAGGACCACATACACTTGTCAGATACTCATTCACAAAACAACAATTGAGATTATCTGCAAAGAGAATTGGCTGCAGTATGGATTGTCCACCAAAAGCCCATGTGTTTAAAGACTTATTTCCAAATAGGTGCCACTTGAAGGTAGTGGAAACTTTAAGAGTCAGAACTTAGGAGGAGTTCTTCTAGCCTTTTGGGGCATGTCATTTAAGAAGATTATGGGGCCTTGGCCCTGCCTTTCACCTCCCAACCATTAGGCAAACAGCTTTGCTTCACATATAAACCCCACCCTGATGTGCTTTCCACCACCAGAGGCCTACATTGCAGGTGGAATTTTTCAAAATTATAAGCCAAACTAAAGTTTTTCTTTTATTAAAGTGATTTGTCTCAGGTTTTTGTTACAGTAACAGGAAGCTGGCTAACACAGTCATGTAAATAAACCCTCTGCTAATTCAAGGCAGGAACAATG
Organism: Callospermophilus lateralis; assembly: GCF_048772815.1. Lineage (NCBI taxonomy): Eukaryota > Metazoa > Chordata > Mammalia > Rodentia > Sciuridae > Callospermophilus > Callospermophilus lateralis. Next base: position 100,211,752 of record NC_135306.1, read on the forward strand.
AATGATGAAACATGTGCATAAAACATATGATGTAAGAATAGAACAAGTTGCTTATTAAAATTTCTTTATGGTAGAAAGCAATGTTTCTTAAATTTGAGAGAACACATGAATCCCCTGAGAATCTTGTTAACATGTAGATTCTTATCCAATAGCTCTAGGGTGAAAGCCAAGAGCCTACACAGTAACAACTATATGAAGTATGAAATCTAGTGCAAAATGAAGCTTTAGGCATCCTTGTTCAAAAATTAGGAATTTCTACATGGCAGCAACTATGCACTCAAACAAACACAGTCCTTCTGAGAAAAGAAATCCATGTGACCGATTCGCCTCACATTGATGGTGCCTCACAGTGAACCTGTAACAAGCACTCAGCTGAGGTTGATGCCAGTGAGCGATAGGTCATAATCTGAGTAGAAAGGGCCTAAAAATATATTAAGTCAACTGCCCTTCATGTTGGATTTATACTTTAGTTTGTTCATTCATTTGATTTTCCTTTAAATAAGATATTTATTTGAGAAACTAACAAAGACAGTTGGGCACTACAATTGTCCCAGAGACCAATATTCATTTTTGTTGTTGCTCTATAATTCTCAATAAATATGTGTTAAGTTAATAAATAATTAAGTTAATAAATAATATAAATTAATTTATACCAAGAGGTTCACACCATTATCAGGTATCTTTGCATGCTTATATGTAACTATGGCTCTTAAGCACGTTGTTTCTGATACCAGAAATCTGTGAGTGACATGCCTCATTTCTAGAGAGCACAGGGTTTAACTTTTAAGTATAATTAATATTTTCAACCATTTTGTTAGAGAACTATTTTAAAAATACATCACACATATTCATTGCCTTTCAAACGAAGGTGAACTTGATCGGATCATGGAATTCACTTAATATTTTATGGAATACTGTGACATAGAACAATTAGAGACTTTGTGATTTGGGAGACTATTTACTCCTATGCAAAATAATACAGGCTACTACAACTCTGACTTCTTGATTTCATTATTTTAAAAATGTTTTAAAAAATTCTCCCTAAACTATTATGTATATATTTCTTATTGTTGTTAGTTTGTTTGCCCGTTGAACTTTGTATTTTTAATGTAGTTTTGAAAAATCAGTTGGTCAAGCTTAATAAGATAGATCCATAGGAAATTAATAGCCATTTATATAGACTGACAGTAGATATAAGGAATTTATTTATAAATAAAGAACCAAACCTTAAGTTTTATACATCAATTTTGGATAGCCAGGGAATATATATATATATGTGCTACACACACACACACACACACACACACACATATATGTACTTCTGATTCTTAGTGAAACTGTATTCAGAGATCCAGCTAGTTATAGACTTTTCATGATTTTCCTGATAACGATGTTCCCAGTTTTAATTTACACTTGGGTTCCATTACTTCCCTGAATGTTTTTGAATTGACTGGTCTGCAATTTCCAAGTTTTTAGGTACCTTGTTCCTAAAATATAATATAGCTTTAGTCTCTGTCCAAAAATGTGTCAAAATAAATCACTTTGATACACAACTGTTCAGGAGTTGGTCATTTGGCATATAGATATTTGGTCCCATTTTACCTTCACTGTATCTTTCCTGTTGTCCCATAATCCGTCTTGTTTTATTTCTTACAGAGAAATGGCTGCTGCATTAATTCTTAAAATAATACACTGATTTTTAAGCACCTAGATGATTTTTATGACAATTCTCAAATTGGCTTAATTTGGACAACAATCGAGGGACATACAATGAGAGGAGAAAGTGAAGCAGGGATGCCAACACTTTTGCTACCAAGTCTTCACATTCTGTAGTAAACACCTTTTCTAATGACATTCTGCCTGAAGGAGACACAGCAGGGAGGTATAGTTAAACATCTTTATGGAACAGTCACTCCTGAAGACAAATAGGCTTTTCCTTCTTATGTATCCAGGAATTTAATTTTAATAAAGACAATATATAATACACCTATACACATACCCTACACACATATATACAGAAATACACCCACATGTAGATGTACATATATACGTATTGCATTAAAGAGAGATTGGAAAAGAGAAAAGGAGCTCTTAAGGTGAGCAATTTGAGAAAGAGAGACAAGATGCCAACAGTGGTGAAATAAAAACACAGCACAGATCTGTGTTCCTCACAAGCTTATGTTCCCATCAGGATTACTGAAACAGCTAGTGTTCATTTTGACATTTTCAACTAGAATACTAAAAATTCCAGAGAATAGAAAAACTCTTCATATTTGTTTAGTGGGGGGGAAATAACCCATGAAACAACAAGAATACATTTAGGAGCCAAGGCAAGAGAAGAGAGGGAAGTAAGGGGTTGGGCAGGAAGGAGTTTGACTTGGAAGTCATTCTCTTTCAATGACCCCAAAACATAGAATCATCAAAGAAAAAAAAAAAAAAAAAAAACCCAAATATGTTGCTTGTACCAAGGAGACTAAAAGCTCCAAAAATTACCCAAGCAGAGGAAGAAATGATATAGCCATATTCAGATCAGATGCATCTCAGTAGTACCATTTTCTCTACAATTATTAGAGTTTCTTATCAGAATCCCTGTTGCTTTCCAAATCCTTCTGCTTTTTTTTTTTTTTTTCCTTGACCTCAGATACCTTGGGACATGTACATCCAGGAAGACCGAAACAGTTTTGACAGAGACCTGAAATGGTGCACAAATATGTCATAAGTTCATCCTAAATCAACTGAAAGCAGCAGAAGAAATGGCTTGCAAAAAAAAAAAAAAAAAAAAAAAAAAAAAAAAAAACTAGAAAAGAGGGAGTCTTTTTTGTGTGTGTTTTTGGTTTTTTCTCATGTATGTGGTTCTGAAGCCACCAGATGGCGATGTTGCAGACCAGCTCTGAGAGCCTCAGGGTGCAGAGGAAGTGTGAGAATAGAAGTACTCAAAGTGAACCCTGCAGAGTGTTGTCAGAGTCCCTGGCCGAAATGCAGTGGGAGGAACAGCAGCAGCTAAAAGGCAGGGATGGCGTTCCTTCCAAAGTTCATTCTGAAACAGCTGGAAGCTACAAAGCATGTTTCATGGAGTACCGCAGTTTAAACTCACCACTCAGATCACCAAGGAAAGGAAAGGTGTTTTCAGAAAGTCAGAATTTATAGGAGGACTGAAGCAAGAGACAGAACCCAAAGAAAGCATGAAAATCAGTCAAAAAAAGAAAAAAAAATCCTCTGTCATCCCTCTGTTTTTTTTCCTTCTCTCCATTGGTTTGTGGTGCCCCTTATTACAACCCAACACCCATAATAGCAACATGCCCTAGCATTTTAAGATGCAAATGTTACAGAATTACCAATAGCCATACTGGCCAACCAAAGAAAGCCTCCATTGATTTCCTGTGTTGTAAATTGATCCAAATAATTTCTGTGGCTTCAGGGGCTCATTAACTCACTAATTTGAAATAATCTGAACATAAACCGAGTTAAAGTTTTCTCTTGCCCTATGTCTAGACTCATTTAGCTCAATTTCTTAGAGTACAGTGCTAAGGAATCCAAAGCTCAATGTATAATACCCACTGATTTGACCCTGTTCCACTGGAAAACGTCTTGGTCACAACCCTGGCTAAAGGTTTAGGATTAAGATCAGAAAAGGAACCCAAAGATAAGCGATGGGAAAGAACATATGGGTGGGAAAATACGAATATACCTCAATCACCAAGGGATAAGAAACCCAAATTCCAATCTCTGGTTTTGGTTTACTGTAACACAGTTAAGCAAAATCCACATTGTCTTTCTTATTGAGTGTAGTTATAATAACTACACAGAAAATACAGAGACACATAGAGCATCTCTTTGAGGAGTTTAAATAGTACATAAATAACAGAAGTGTTGAGGAAGAAAGTACCAGCAAATTGACAGAGCTCCACATTGTTTCTCCCCTCTCTCCCTGATTATAGACACTCAGAAGAATCAAACCAGCAACTGAGCAGTGACCTTGGGTAGAGAACACATGAAGGGAAAAAGGGAAATAAATAAAACCACCCCTAAGAGGAGTAAAGGAAAAGGATCAGGAAAAGAGGGAGGAAAGGGAAAGCACCATCACGTACAGTCACAGACCAATAAAAACTCCATTCCTATCCACAAAGGGCATGATCTACAGTGTAGGGAAGAAGATTATCCGAACAAATGTATAAATGTGCTCCTAGAAGTTAGGACATTTAGCAAAGTCAACACAAAAAAATTAATCCTATTTCTATATAGTGGCAAAGAATAATTTGAAACAATTAAAAAAAAAACTGTGTAAAATAGATTTTAAAAACCCACAAAATACTTATATATGAAACAAAATATGTTCTGTATCTCTATGCTGAAAACCATAAAACTCGGGTAATAAACAAAGAGCTAAATAAATGGAGAGACATGCAGCGCTAATAAATTAGAAGGCTAAATATGGTAAAGATGTTAATTGTCAAATTGTTATACAGGTAACACAATTTCAACAGTAAAAAATGGACATTCCAATTTAAAATGGGTTAAAATTTTTGAACAGGCACTTCACATAAGAGGTGGTTTGTACAGTAATAGAGAAATAAATAGACACATGAAAAGATGATGAACCTCACCAGCCACGGGGAAAATGCAAAGTAAAACCATGAGACAACTTTACGTACCTAAAAGAATGGTCAAAATAAAATGTTATGATAATGTCAAGTGCCAATAAGGACACAGGGAAGCTGGAACCCTGCTACCTTACTAGTGGGAATGCAAAATAATACAACCATGCTATGTGTCAGTTTTTATAAAGCTAACCATATATTTGCCATATGACTCAGAAATCCTCAATCTGGATACCTTACCTTAGAGAGATGAGAATTTGTATTCACACAAAAACCCATACATCAAATGTTTATCACAGATCTGTTTATTGTCCGAAAATCTGGAAGTAAGCCAATGTCTTTCAATGAATAAATGGATAAATAGTGAGGCATTTGCACAATACGATGTCATTCAACAATAGAAAGGAAGAAACTATTGATACAGCTTGGAACAATCTCAAAGGTGTTATGTGGAGTGAAAGAGGCTGGTCTCAAGTTCATATAGTGCAAATCCATTTACATGACATTGTCAGAAACTTGAACCCACAGTGATAGAGAATATATGACTATTTGGCAAGAATCAGGGGCAAGGGGGAATACAAAGAAATGGTGCAGGGCTTTTTTGTGGGGGGGAGATGTAATTGTTCTGCATCCTATGACTATGCAAATCTACAAAAGCAGCAATATTCATAGCTATGAACTCCAAAAAGATTCAGTCTTACCGTATGTTAATTTAAAAATGAAATTTTAAAAACCCAATTTCTGCTGACAAGAGATCAATAATATTCACCTGACAAGTCTGAAGCAAAACACATTCTGTCTTGTAGGGGAAAAGTGCAAAGAAAATGAATTGTACACACCCTTATGGGACAGACATTTTATGTGCATTATCTCATTTAATCTGTACACCTCTCCAGTTCATTGGATCTTACTGTTCTCAGCTTAAAGAAGAGAAATGGGCATTTAGAACATCTAAGTAAAATGTTCAAGATTAGATATCTAGTAAATCCTGGACTATACATGTGAAAAGATATCCATCTGCTTTCAAAGCCTACAGCCAACCTGCTAACCCTATAGCTTCCCCAAAACTTACTTAAAGGAGGCATGAAAAAGATACTTAGAATGTAAATATTCTAATGGCTATTAAAACTATGTTTATAACGTAAAACTTATCTACTAATTAAACTTGCCCCTGTAAGGCTTCTACTTGGAAATCTTATTAGAATTGTGTTCATTTTTCTATTCAGTTCTATCAGAAATGTCCTTCCTAAAATCCTATAATTCACATGTCAATCGAATTCTGATTGATGTTACCTTTGCTCAGCACTCATGGGTAACACTTTACTTTATGACATACCTTTCAGAGATGAAAGGATCCATTTCAGAGCTTGTTCTGTCTCAAAGCTGAAGTCTTACTCAGTCCCTAATTAAATATGGCATTGATATTTAAACTCTGTGATTTAAGAACAAGATGTAAAAGTGGTTTGACCCCTTAAAAAAGCACTACTCTATATGCAGAAAATAGAAAGTAGATCATCTGTGTCTATGTGTTGGACCCAGGGACACAACTCAGGAACAACTGTCCTTATTCTTTCCTCTATGGGAAAGGAATGGTACACACCAAATTTCACCATCACCCTGTCAGATCTAATTTATTACCACCACCACCCCCCAAAAAACCCCTAAAATACAGACCCTAATGCAAGTAACTTTAGCATCTTCTCCAACAGGCATGCATGGTCATTTTGCCATTCATCACACTTACCAAGCCCTGGATCTGCATCCCACATCTAGAAATGGAAGTGTCTAAAGACAGAAGGCATCCAGCTTCTGGCCAGGAAATCCCAGATGCTGCCCTAGCTGTCAAAGGCTTAGTGCAGCTGTAATTCACCTGTAAGGTGAGAGAGCCATAAACAAGCACATGAGAATACTGGCACATTTCTGACAGAGGCATCTAGGTCAAGGGATTGTTTAAAATGTGGAAATTGTTCCAGACACACAATTCAAGTAGAAAAACAGGTACCAGGGCTGCATGAGATGAACTTCCAAATATTTTAGTTTTCTTTGTGGTAGGGGACATATCCCTTTCCTATGCATTTAATTCCTTTCTCTCTACAACTTTCCCTTGTTTAAACATGTGTGAACAAAGGAGATTCCACTGCAGTTGACTCTTATAAGCCCTAAGTCTAGATCATAGGCCAAGTGGTTCCTTTGCTGCCCTTCTCATGGAGACACAGAGAAGATATCTGTTATCTAATCATCTGTTCCTCCAGTACCTGCTGTGATTCAAGTCTTGACCACTCTTGCTTGAACTGTTAATAGCATTATAAACTAGTTTTCCCATCTGCTAAGAGCCACAGCCAATTAATATGATGCATGGCATTTTTGATTGAAAGGTGATGCCAGCTAGCCATTGAGATGATATGATTATGCTAAAAATTACATTCATATGGATACCGGACTCCTGCTGTTTACCTCAGCCTGCTGCGGGACTCCTGGAGAGTTCCCATTGGTTGGGAAAGTGCAGTAGGAGGGAATTCAGGGGGAGGAACTTGCTCTGGGGTTCCGGGAGGAAACCGGGGGAACATCGCGTGTGTGGATCCGGAATCTTCCCGGGCGCATACATGGTATTGGCGGCTATTTAAAAAATAAAGTTTGTTCCTGTTTGAGTGGCTCCTGATCTTGTGCCCAGCCAGACTGCGGCACCCATCTCTAATTTCTCCTCACAGCCAAAATGCCCGGGACATGTTTCTAAATCATTTATGCCTACATGACTTCACTACTTAAAATTTCCAATGAAGAATAGAGGCCAGATCTTCAGGTCTTCATTCAAGACCCTTGAAAATCAACTCAATCTACATTTCCAACTTCACATCCTAGTCTTCCTTCTGTATGCCCCATGATTTAACAAACCTATTTCTTGTTCTCTGAGCAAGCTCTCGTTCACCCCCTTCTTTGCTTATACTATTACTTCTACCAACAAGGACCTTTCTTCATCCACCATTTGGTGAAACATATCTTGGTCTGCAACACCTGCCTCAAATACAATCATGTGCTCCTTAACAATGGGAATGCTTTCTGAGAAATATGTTGCTAGTTTATTTTGTTGCTGTGAAAATATGGTAGAGGTACTTACACAAACCCAGATGGTCTATGTCAATCACTCTGTGTGGCCTCCTGATGCAATCCAAAGACTCAGGAAATGTGAGTGTATGAGGTTACTGCTGGCATAACACCACAGACTCTTTAAATGGTGAACATTTTTTTATAAATAGAAGTACACTCTAAAGTAACAATAAAAATATAGTAGCATGTAGTAATATATATGTATATTAAATAAATATACATCTGCACCCCAGATTTATCTATATTTATAAATAAATTTATTTATATATATTAAATTAATTAAATGTATATTACTATATATACTAATATAGTATGTACATAAACCAGTAGCATAGTCATGTATTATCACTATCAGTACTAGGTACTATACATACTTGTATATGCTTTAATTTTTTACAGCTGGCTGCACAGTAGGATTGTTTACACCAGCATCAGCAAATCACGCATGTGTGAGCACTGTGCTGTGATGTGATATTCTTTTGAAGGCTCTGACATCACTAGACAAAGGGATTTTTTCAGCTCCATTAAAATCTTATGTGATCACTGTTGTATCTGCAGCCTGCCCATCATTGACCAAAACATTGTTATGAGGCACATAATTGTATTACTCCCTTGGCAGGACTTGCCCATCGCCTACTGTTTGAACCAATTAAATAACATGAATAGATAAAGTACCATCCCAGTGTGTAGCTATTATAGGCGCTCGACATGTATTTCTCATCATCTAACCTCCTCTCATTCTCTCATGGTGTTTCCTCCCATTCTCTCACAGATCACATCCCGTACAAGCTCATACATGTGTCTGTTTCCTTTCTATAGTGAGATATTTTTAAGAGCAGAAATTAAGCATTATTCATTTTGCTACTACTGATTGTGGAGCTTAGCATATAGTAAACTCACAATAAATATTAAGGGAAGAAAAAGTAAGAGAAGGAGGACAAGAAGGAAAGAAGAAGGGATGAAAGACTGATGGCCAGGAGGTGAGCTGATTCTCATCTACTCAGAACAATCGAGCCTCAAAGATACAAAAGACACTGCCAGTGTCTATAAGTGACTAGTCATTCTTCTTACTTTACCAAATGTCAGGGAACACGTCAAGGGAATCCTCTGAGATCACAAGGAGTTATGAGGCACTGATCGAGATTTCAGCTCCTATTCTCTAGCAGCAATCTAAGTAAAACTTAATCCGTGTCCACTGCACAGCCTCTGTTCTTTCCTGGTCAGCTCTGAAAGCCACTTGTTGAATTAGAGAATCCCTATGGAAACTTTCACCATTTCCTTTTCCTTATGCCAAACATTACTAATGATAATAATAACATTTAGGACTAATGATGGTATTAATATTGTAATAGCACTAACCACAGACTAGCACAGTGGTAGGTGTTTTCCCCCAGTTACATCAGACACCATGGAAACCCGGACACAAATTTCTGTTATGTGAATAAGGGACCATTTGTTTGTTTTTTTTTACTAGTGAGCAAAAATATACAAATAACTTCAAGGTTCAAGAGAGGCAGTGTTTGGAGGAAGAGTGGTGTTTGAGGAAAAAGTGGAGTAAAAGGTTCTGATTTATTATTATATGGCATGAATCAATAATTCTCCAGATCAGAGTCATGGTTTTCAAAATACAGAATAAGGGATTTGAGCTAGAATAGTGTTTCTCAAACTTCAGTGCACTAAATCACTGATGGATCCTGTTAAAAAGGCATGATTAGATTCAGCAGGTCTGGGCTGGAGAGACCACATTACTAACCAGTCCCCTGGGAGATGGAAGGCAATGTGCCCATTCCTTGAGCCACATTTTTAAAAGCATGGATCTAGAAAATCTATAAAGTTCTAAACTAAGGAAGAGATTATCTGGAGGTCATATGAAGGTCCCTGGATTCCAATTTCATAAACTCTCCACACATGAAGAGCTTCTGGATTCCATGAGCCAATGGGTAATAGATCTGCCCTCATCCAACCCTTAAGAAAATCCGTCAGGGAGAAAGCAGGCATGTGAATGTCATTGGACCTGCACTGGTTCCAGTGATTTCCAATGACACATTCCGTGCCATGAAAATTTGCAATCAATTTCAAAAGTCTTATTTTATTCTAAAATCCTCCTTTTCCTCCCTGCCTCCCACCCATGCTGCCATACACCCAATTTCTTTAAAACATCCCTGGGAGGCAACAATGGAGCTCAGAGCAGAGGTGGGGGTAGGGGACTGTCAAGATGTGAATAGCTGAAGCTCATTTTTACCCCAAGCCTGCAAATCTTAACCTGCTTTAACACTTTATAGACTGTGGCTCATTAAGAGAAAAAGAAGAGTTCTATCCTCTTGCAGTTCTGAAAGCAGGCCTTCCAGAAAGCAGCTTCCCAGGTTGCATAATACCAACTCCACAAGAAGTAGGGACCTGAGTGATAAAATAACAACAGCAACAAAACTGGCTTAAAAAAGATTCTTGAATTATAAAACCAGTCATATTAGCTTATTATACACCCTAGAAAGTAATTAGAAACCAGTAATCTCTAATCTAAGAAAATAATATAGCATATCTTGTTTTAATATGTTTGAGCTCTGACTGACATTTCATTTGTTCAGGAAGATCTTTTTTCTCTCTCTTTCCTGTCAAGAGATGTTGGCAAAGCTGTGTGTAATCAACTTTTTCGTTCTGTCTGGCAAGGACTATTAGGTATTAAGACGGGAGAGGTACAGAGCATCTGTCATGGATTTGGATACGTGTACCATACACCTTATGGATATACAGCAGTAAAACAGAAAGTTTTAATGAGACACCTCAGCCCCGAAATGTGACCTGTTTGAGTAGTGTTCAAACTCTGTCTAACTCCTCCAGAGCTTGCTGATGGCGTTTGCAAAAGAAGGGAATTAAGCAAGGGCCAATTGTCTTCCAGAGTGGGAAACGCCCAGCGCATGCGCAGTGCCTCCATGTCCCCTCTGAACATGGCCCTGGCAATGGCCTGGGTTGCTTAATCAGCGTTTATAACACTTGATTAGCCCCTCAGGCCAAAGCCACTAGGTGTAGCTAAGAATGGAAAGCCTTCTATGTGCGGCTTCCACCTCCCCAGCTTCTGGGCGAGATGTAATGTGCTCCTGCGCAGCTGGCAATGGTAAATTGACTTTCTTTTCACTCCCATCCAACCTGAGCGCATGGAAAATCCTAGTATGAGAGGGAGTTTAAAATGAGCCACCGTTCAGCTGACCTCCCAGGAGAGTGAAAAATGGAAAATGGGCCAAACAAAATAATGTATATTTTTAACTCACAAATAGGCCAGCAAAATTATATTCAGTCTTTTATAAAGTGTTCTGGTACAAATCCGGCCACTAATAGCCTCCTTTGCCTGGCTATCCCTACATTTCTTAATGCATCTTGTTTTACTATATAAGGAACAAAACAGGAGGCTTTGTTGGCAATAACTCTACATTCTAAAGGAATTGAATTTCGTAAGTAATTATTCTGATTGTTTAAATCATTACAGACCTCTAATGCTAATCACACCAGCATTTCAGGGCATGTTTTATGTACCACTTTGCCTTATTCCCTAATAAAAAATTGTCTGGGTAACTATTGCTAGAGCCCTAAACACTTGGCTCTAGAGATAAATTGAGTCCTCAGCTTCCTCTCTTGGAAATCAAGTATTAAATCTTTGTAGCATCTAGATCTGTGCAGCTGAATTGATACCATCAGCTACTGGTTACCTTGACACGTCCTG